>NW_020209251.1:1822839-1915548 GCF_003025095.1 Trichoderma harzianum CBS 226.95 | reverse complement strand
CTCTCTTCTTTCCACCTCTAGTCGAATCCCGTTCATACACTCCGTCTCTTTCTCGAGATCCCGGCTCGTTCTTCTGCTACGCATAATCGGCGGCTGCGCCTTACCAGTCCACCAGTCCAATAGGTCCGATAGCATGCGTTTGCAATCTTCTTCTCTGGAAAAATCTGCGTACGGAGCTCTTTTTAGGGGTCTGTCGGGGAAATGGACCATGCGGAATTCTTGCGCCCTTTCTACCGTACGGGACGACGATTTTTTGCGATTTTTCTCTGCGGCATGCGGCATTTCTAAGAGGATTTCGGTATCATCTTCTTTACTTTTTCTTCTTCTTAAGTAGAGAATAAATTCTCATAGGGGGAGATCCGAGGCGGTTGTAGATAAAGTCGTTCGTTGTTTGATCGTTGTTTGATCTTGGCGGGAGATCATGCGGCTGGTCTAAACAATGAGCTTGAACAGCGTCTCTTTTCTTTGTTTGTTCACAACACTCGACACGCATTCAAGACTTTACTACTGAACAATTTCTCTTGGCATCATAAATGAACTTTTATTTTTTAGTCTTGGTTTATGAACTGCTGTTTATACAATAGACAAGAAGCGGCTAATATGTCGAGTGAGCTACCCGGCAGAGAGAAGCGATTTGTAGATATATGCGTCATGAACGATTGTGATAATGAACAGATTTTCTTTTAAAAAAAAACAATTCAACGCCTGCTAATGCTAGTGCAATTTATTCCCGTTTTGCAATCCCTTCAATAAGAAACCCATGAACTTTTCATTACAAGCTCACTGTGACTGTCATGTTATTACTCAACACCAAAAGAGTAGGCGGAAGATCATGACACAGCAACTCAACATCTGAAAGGTACTGAATCGTTCTATCATTGTCCAAATACGTTCCCTCAATCGGAATCGGTAACGTGCTCATGAGAACGGCCGTTTGTTTAGAATTCTGTCGCATCAGCTCGTTGAGAATCAGGTGTTGCGCTCGACTGGGTAGGTCGTTGAACGACAAAGCAACACCGCCTTGTGCCGAGTAAAGAGCACCATCTTCTTGACTTGCTTCGGCATCAAGTCTATGTGATTGTACAAGCTCGGGGATATTTAAGCTGACGTCTCCCTGTCCAAAGTTGGAAGACTGGGATTCTCGTCGAGAGTGGTAACGAGGTTGTGTGCTTGCCCGTGAATAATACGTCGGCTGCTCGGTGTACGAAATCGCCCGCACACCTCCTCCAAAGTTTCTCCTCGGTTCAGCTAGTGGCTGCGTGGAAAACTTGCCCAGAGAAGACTGCCGAGAGAACGACGGACGGTCTGTTATAGGGGTTCCGGGGCTTGAGGAATTGGTGGTGGCGAAGCCAATCCTCGAGCCTCCCTCCTCTGTGGTGATTCTCATCTCTGGAACAGGTCGGCTTGAAAATCGGGCTGCAGATGATTGCCGTGAAAGACCTGGCCGGGGTGTTGATGTATCGTCGTCTCCCGAATATCGGTCGCTGGAGGTTTTTGTAGGGCTGCTTGTCGGGAAGGTGTTTTGCCGTGATTCAGGGATTGCTAACTGATCTAGATTTGGAAAAGACTCGATGCTTTTAATTTCGATTTTGAAGCTGCTCCTCTGTCGATTGTTTGCTCGTGGCGTGGCGTCCAAATCAACCACGGGAATTCTCATGGATGCTGGAATGATGACCGAATCGTGTCTACCCTGAGTTTGCGAAAAGGCATGTGATCTTGACATGGTACCATATGATTGAGTGTTTGGGAGATTGATGTTAGCATGATATCCTGGCCTAGGCGGCTGACCGAAGGCACCGTTTTCGCGCATCCTCGGAGGTGTTCGTGGCACCCGAGAACGGTTCGAAGATGACATCTCTGGCGACAGTGGATCTATCACAGAGCCTGTCGTGCTAATGGTATCTGTATCGCTGCCACTTTCGTATTCCAAATCCGAATCCTCAAAGACTTCTTCGCTCAGGTGATGAGTATGCATTCCCATATTTATTCCCATCTTTGAAAGGGAGCCGATATTTGGCCGCTTGGGTATACCAGGAAGATTCATGACACTGGAGCGCCTCCGCCGTGACTCTTGTTCTTCATGTGGATTGTAGACTCCAGGTCTTCCAGCGGTTGAAGTAAGAATATGTGCCATATGTGTAAACTCTTGGCTCAATGACATGGCTTCGGTTTTCCCGCGGAAGTCTTCCAAATCATTCCACCACTCCTCATCTCTTAATGCATCACCGACGATAATCTCACAGTCGAGATTGCTGCTCCTGCCGTTGATGATGCGCTCATACATGTCCAACTGGCCGCAAGCTAGCCAAAAGACTCGTACTTCAGCGTCGATACGCAGCTTCTCTAAAAGTGCCCGGACTCGTGCCATCTCTTCTTCAACTTCGTTTTCGTATTCGACAAAAACCATGACTCTTATAGTATAGCCTCGTTTCCAAGTGTGGACGCTGCGGAGAATATGACCCAGTTGTAGAATGAGAGTGTCTGTACAAAGTTAGTTATATCTAAAGCTCAAAGATATTAACATGAGAGAAGAAAACTTGGTTAAACCTACAGGTGTCGAAATTAGAAGTCAACATATTCTTCCCCTGGGATGAAACCTCGGCAGACATTTGGATAGGCCATAGGTCGATATACTTCTTTGTGCTGGACTCGTCTTTTCGGGGCGTCTCCAGATCATCAAATCCGTACGCAACAGCTACATTCAGCCGATACAACAGAGCCAAGTCTTCCAAAGCGGTCATGTATTCCGCCGGAGACATCATGTCCTCAGTACGAATTGCATCGGTAGGTAGGAACCCTTCTAGCAAGCGAGCAGACGTATCACCACGAGGCCTTGACGTCGCTTTCCCCTGATATTTTGGTGGGCGATTCATTTTGGAGGCGGGGGCCATTGGAATATCTGGCACCCTTAATCGATGACTAGATCTTCGTAGGTCATCCATGTTGTAAAATCCCATAATGGCAATGTTGGGCCGCATACCCCCTAGACCGGACGACAGAATGAGATTTCGAATACCCCAGTTTATGGATGGCGACATTGTCAGCTGTACAAATGCTTTAATCTTGGAAAATTCGGATATATAGCGTGTCCAAGCTGCTTGTTGTAGCTTCGCCTCATGGACTCCGGTATTGAAGTCGTCCGTCACAATAACGTGGCCCAAGATATAAAGCGAGCCTTTCTTCAGTGAATTGCAAAACTGGATCAACCCAGTCTGTCGCCGCGGGTTGTTGACGAGTAGAATGATTTGCGGCCTCCAGAACTTGATGTGCTCGGGCTTTAGCCTTAATAGATACTTTCTAACCTGGTGGTAGATGAGATTCTGAGAGACATCACCCCAGTGCTTAGGTAGGCAGAGGTAATGAATCAGCAAAAACACTAGAATGAGAGCGCAGATTGCTGTTGAGGCATACGCCTCATCGATGAAGAACATGGCGGCTGCGGATAGGACACTCCCAACAAATGCAGTTTGTGCACTGAAAAGCTGAAAACTGGGCCTGAAATTGGGAGCAGATCCAATTTTCAAAAGGAAACAAGCCAGGTTCATGACAAAGAATGTCATCTATCCAAGTTGTTAGCTTATCAACCGAGTGTAACAAGGAGTAGGATCAAGACATGGATCTTTCGATATACGGACCTGATAACCCATGGAAATGAGTGTAGCAATTTGATTCAAGTCTGCAAAAAGGGCAATTTGAGCAATGGAGTAAGTTAAAAATATGGCAAAGATGGGCTCATCGCCATGTCTAGTTCCTTTCCCGAAGAGTGACAGCCCTGGGAGAAGCTGATCACGGGCAAGCGCCTGAAAAAGCTTGGCTGAACCGATGACACCCATGAGAGCCGAAAAGAAGGTAACGGCACACTCGCCAGCTAAGATTATAGGGGCGTATAAGCTTGTTAGAGAAATGATGTTATCATTGGCCAGAAAAGATTCGTGAGTGATGGCTGCAGCCATCGATAGGATGACGGTAAAGTAGACAATGAATGTTGTAAGGGTGGCCCATAGTGTTCCATTCGGAATAGCCTTGCTTGGATTTCGTAAATCACCAGACATGGAAGCTCCAGCAAATATCCCGGAAGTGGCTCTTTATATAGACTGCTTTAGCTGATATGAGCGGATACTGGAGGCATGGAGGTACTCACGGAAAGAGAACACCAAAGAGATCCCGGAAGGTCTTGACGCCTTCATAACTTCTCTCAGAGACCCGAGGGACAAAATTTCCAATAAGTGTATCGACGCTAATGCCTGTAAACTTGATCCCAGCCGCTGCGTCTTCAAATGGCGCCTTGAAAATGGCAGATACTGGAATGCTGATGATGGCAAAGGTAAGAACAATGAGCAGCGCATTCGAGGCTTTTGCAAATGTTGAAGAGCCAAGTAGGCAAAGAGCTGTGCATAACATCAAGGCAGCTGTCTGAAGCCCATAGCCAGTCCAATAGCCCTGAGGGAAGCTGGACCCCATGTTGAGTCTGATGCAGTCAATAAGACCAACAACGTTCATTGCAGTATTGAGAGCCTGAGCCAGATAGAACAAGATGCCGATAGAACCCCCGAATTCCGGGCCAAGAGACCTGGAAATCAGGTAGTAAGCACCTCCGCCCTTGACTTCGCCATTAGATGCAATAGCGGAGAGCGAGAGGACAGTGAGAAGATCGATGCAATAGGCGGAGAGAAGAAGACCTGGTGTGACGAGACTGGTTGGAACTGAGCGCCATAACATCTCCCATTTCTTACTTGCTACTCACCTAGAATGCCAATGAAACCAATCTGTCCCAAGATGTGGCCAAATCGAAGGAACATGAGGATGCTCAGAATGTTGAGATAGACGGGGATGTAGACACCAGAGACGGTGCCTAATTTGCTGCCGCCAGCAACCTTTGCAGGCTCCATGGTCATTACCAAAGATCCCTTTCTTTCCGACGATTGATGAGGCATGGGTGATACGATGATCGTTGTGAGGTTGTTGTGTCGCGTAACGATCTTGTAAGTGCAGGCCACTGGCGACAGATTCCACAGAGCCTCCCTCCTCGCACTCCGTACCTTGATCAGTCTCTCATGTGAAACCCGATCACAGCATAAAGTGTCATTAATTCATTTAATTAAATTTGTGGCAATTAGAGCGGAAAGAGAAGAGAAAGAGGCAAATGTAGGGAACGTTATCCACCGCCTCTGGTGAAAGTTGTTGGAGAGGTCATCAAAATCGCCCGAGCAAAACTACGATGGCGATCACGGCAATATCAATCTCCAGGCAATAAACTAAAATTGTAACGGCGGCCAATACCGTTCACATCAACCAACGGCCGGCGTCATGCCAAGGGTTCTGGGATCTGCGGCGGGGCAGCTAAATGGGAGAGCCATCGACGCCATCGTGCTGGGATTTCGTATGTAAAGCTGCCGCTAAATCAGGTTTGAAGATGTTCTGTTGCATGGAGGATATGCACGTCTTGTCACATAATGGCTATCTGTCCCTCTGCAAGGACGATATTGCATCAGGGCTTTGTCACTTGGGCGAACTGATTCTTCTTTGGGCAAATCTCATATCGTTTGCTGTCCGTTTGGTGACCTGGCGCCGAGGACGGATTACTTGAGCTTGGCCGAAGCACTACTGCTAGACTTTAGTGCTAAGCTGGCTAGCTTCACCGTTGATACTGTATAAGTGTCTCGTCCGGAAACCACAGAGATCAGGTGAGAATCGCAAGCTCCTTTGGCTCCGCTATGGTGGGATGGAGATGGTCGTCATTCTAGGGCAAGCAAAAGATGATCTTCAGCCGGCTCTTGCGGGACTCGATAGAACTTGATTTGCAGGCAAGCTGTTCTTTTTGTCGGCTACTTGCCAGTGTTATAAGCCAGGCATGGCTACTCCGTATTCTCGATGCAACGGCAGGGCTGCAGCATGTCGTCAACACCGACCGCATTCCCCAGTATGGATTCGAGCCCAATGCATAGTAAAGGCTCTGTAAATATCACTCAATTTCCATAGAACAGTAGCAGCCTCATCTTATCATTGCGTACTCGTAGAGAGGCAGAGCCTGTCACGCATATGCGCGGCGATCATCCTGGCTGCCCCGCTTCTATTATCACGCGCCATGACGGCATTCCGAGCCAGGCAATGCATTGTCGTGCAAAGAATATTCCTTGTGCTCACATTGATCGTTATTGGTGACCAGGAGTGCAACACTATAATGCCGCAGAAAGGATCGCAAGTACGAAGAGCCCAGTACTTAATACCCCATTAATAGGCCAAGGCCCATCGTACGGAGATCATCTTCATCTAGTGCGGCACTTGTCGTTAACATGACCGCCGGCTCGTCCCGTCTGCCTATTAATGTTGACACAGCTTTGAGGCGTCTCGGCATGACCAGACGTCTGAACTACCCCATGGGCAGGCTGCGGCACCTGAGAAGACAACTACTCGTATAGGCATTTGGCTCGATCCCGATGGATGGATGGCTCGTTATCACCAAGCCAAAGCAGCGTCAGCAGCCAGCGGAATGCATGGTCCAGCCTCGTGATAAACGATACTGGCTCGGGCACCGAACGCCGTCCAATTAGCACCTCCCCGCTCTTATCCGGAGGCGTGGTCTTGGGTCCTGGTGGCTGAAACCGGCAGGGAATTGAATTTCTTGGGGGGGGCAAACGCTGACGGGAGACGGAGATGTCTGTCATATTGTTCGTCTGGTACCAAGCAAGTACAACATAAGTCTAACATGATGCGTGTGTCAGTGCTATCTCCATCATATTCGACACGGAGTCACAGGGCTCGCAGCGTGACCGCACATTCGTTCTTGAACTCGCCCTTGATAGCCGGCGGAGCAATCAAGCCTCTGCGATTGCGAGCCGGACAATGCCGTTGTTGTCTCAAATCTGCCAAGTTGTTAGTCATACCACCGCAAGCCGGGCTCACGATAAGCTTCATGCACAATTATCAAGTACGAACCGAACCCTGTAGCTTGTACCAACTCCAGGCCTCTTATAGCCGGCCAACTGACGGATCGTCGAGCCGAGGGTCCTTTGAGCTGAGACTTCTCCAGGCCGGTCCCCGCCTATTGGCTCTTGATGCTGGTGATTCGCTCGATGAAGGATTGCGTGCTGGTTGGATTGGACAAAATTCACTCCCAATGCTTGATTGTTCCAGGTGCGAATATTGACTGTGGGATTTAGGCCTTTTGCCTCAGCTGCCCCTTCAGGGGGCGCTCCTCCGTCCAGCAGCAAATCGAGCTGATCTTGCGTTGTCACAGCGGACCCTCGCCGCTGAAGGCCCACCGCTCAAGCCGCTGAGCCCCTACTAGTCACCAGACCGTAGCCGCTGTGAGCGCTGGGGGCGGTGCAATTTGGACGCTGCCGTTACCGCGCCCTGTGCCTGTACTCGAGGCTGTACCTGGCGCATTTGCCCGCCCGCTGCCTGGACACTTGTACCTGACCGGTACCTCTCCACGTCTCCTGCTCGCCAAGGCGGCTAGTGTGGCTGCTCCGTCATTTAGTGCAAGGACCTTTTGGCAGCAGGCAGCTCGTCCACTGACGGAGTAATCAATCAATGCCAATAGCTTGCACTTCTTTCATCCTTTCTCACACCAGCATTTTGCCTCAAGCTCTGTTTTCTTCAACCGCATCTCCTCTTTCCAGCATCTTCATCTCCTAATTCGGGCATCTCCAAACGCAAGCGGCATCAGCACCAGCATACAGCGCGACTTCGAATCGCCATCCTATCCTTCGAGTCTTGACTCTGCACGCCGCCGAACCTTATCTTGCCGTGTTTTGCTTTGTGTTTGTCACCGAGTCTCCCTCGCGATCAGGGCCGCATTCTTTGGCACTCCCAGACCGACGCATCTTCCTCTACGGCAGACCGATATGCGATAAGAGACTCGACTTTATTTTAGTTAGACAAAGCCTGGTCACCACAGCAGTATCGCAATCACAATGTCTTCGCCGTCAAGAAGCGGGTTAGCCCCCGATCCCGTCGCAATGTCATCCTCGCCCAGTCAGCGGCCGTTCTCGTCGTCTCTGCCCCGAGAAGAAGTCACTGCCAGACTTGCAGAGCCGGTGCGATCTTCGTCGCCTATGATGAGAAGCGGTTCGCCTCGTCCCGGATTCGCAAAGCCTGAAGGCGGCGCGCTTGGCGAGGGTTCAAGCTTCGCCCAAGGTCCTGGTGTATCTGCTCTGGCCGCGGCCTTGTCCGACTCCCTGGGCCAAACGCCGCCGCGACATGGCACTCCTCCAGCCCGCGTCAGCACACCGCCGGTCCGTCCGCTGTCTCCCTCCGGCATTGGCCGCTCTGCCACACCGACAAACTACGGCTCCTTTGACTCGAGAGGCCGCCCTGGTGCGGAGAGCACCGTGCCCTTTGAGGATCCGGAGATCATCAAGAGGCATCTGGTGCAGCCCAGCGAGATGGATAACCCCACGTCAGAGGCGTCATCAGAAACTGGCAAGGGCAAGCAGACGGCCGATTTCGGATTTGGTACTACCGGTCTGCACGAGGACGAGTTTTCGAGTCTGCGTCTGCAAGGTGGGGATGTGACACGGGGGATCTACAAGTGGACCGAGCAGGCAGAGGCCAGAACGAGAATGCAGCGAAGTAAGAGTTTCGATCATTCTAGGCCCGAGCCTGAAAACGACACCCTCGATATCAACTCCATCAAGGTGCCGGGTGGTTTCCGAAGGAATCATCTTCGAAGAAACGTCATTAGCCCTTCTGGACACCATGAGGATGGTTTCGGAGGTGCTGATTCCCCTGGCAGCAACCGACCACTGTTCACCTCAAGCTTTCTCGAATTCCTGTCTATATACGGCCATTTTGCCGGTGAAGAGCTGGAAGAAGATGACGAGGTCCTCGGCCCCAACGAATACTTCCAATCTGGCGAGGATAATGGTGAGGAAGAAGACGAGGAGCCCATGGAAGACAGCGCACTGTTGGGTCCTTCGAAAAAGAAGCGCAGGAGAAAGGTGCGCGGTGGCAGCGGCCAGAACAGCCAGATGAACGCTGCTCTGCTGCTGCTCAAGTCCTTTGTGGGAACCGGCGTCTTGTTCTTGCCGCGTGCCTACCTCAACGGTGGCATGCTCTTTAGCAACCTCGTTCTCCTCGGCGTAGCCCTGCTGAGTTACTACTGCTTCGTTCTCTTGGTCACAACGCGACTCAAGGTGGAGGGCTCGTTTGGTGACATGGGTGGTATTCTGTACGGAAAATGGATGCGAGCCGTTATTCTGGCTTCCATCGTTCTCAGCCAAGTCGGATTCGTCGCTGCCTACATTGTGTTTACCTCGGAAAACTTGCAAGCCTTTATCTTGGCCGTGACGGATTGCCGGACATCGATCAGCATCCCCATGTTGATTCTCATGCAGATGGTTGTCTTCCTACCCTTTTCCCTGTTGCGAGATATCGGCAAGCTTGGATTCACGGCCCTGATTGCCGACGCCTTCATCCTGATTGGACTTGCGTACCTTTTCTATTACGACGTTTTGACTCTTGCCGCCGAGGGCCTTGCCGACATCATCATGTTTAACCAGCGGGACTGGACGCTCTTCATTGGAACGGCCATCTTTACATTTGAAGGCATTGGTCTCATCATCCCTATTCAGGAATCGATGAAGCAGCCGGAAAAGTTCCCCAAGGTCATGTTCCTCGTTATGATCATCATTACCGTCCTCTTTACAGTCATGGGTGCCATTTCTTACGCCGCGTACGGCTCCAAGACGCAGACCGTCGTTCTCCTCAACCTGCCGCAAGACAACCGCATGGTCAATGTAGTGCAACTCCTCTACTCGATGGCCATCCTGTTGTCGACGCCGCTGCAGGTCTTCCCCGCCATCCGTATCGTCGAAACCGAGCTGTTTACTAGGAGCGGCAAGTACAACCCCTGGATCAAGTGGCAGAAGAACATCTTCCGCTTCTTCGTCGTCATGCTGTGTGCAGCTATTGCCTGGGGCGGCGCCGACAACCTCGACAAGTTTGTTGCGCTCGTGGGCAACTTTGCTTGCATTCCGCTGGTCTATATCTATCCTGTGAGTTCCATTCATACTCTTCTCTTGTATCTGTTGTATAAAGATGGTTTACTGACTTTGCTTTGCCATAGCCCCTGCTTCACTACAAGGCCGTTGCTCGAAGCAGGCTTTGGAGGTGGTCTGACATTGGACTGTGTATCTTTGGCTTCATCGCCATGGCTTACACAACCAGCTTGACCGTTATGAGCTGGGCCAATTCGGAACCCAAGGCTCCTGGATACTGTGACCGAAGGGGGCCGTAAATTTGGACGGTGCTGATGTAAGGGGGAGAAGAGAGCACTCTGTGTTTTGACATAGTTAGGTAGCAGTCGGTAAAGTATTTACTTTGTGTTTTTTTCGTATGTTTTACTAGGGCTTGGACAACTAGGACGAGGGATTGGGCTTGGATTACCGCATATTCAGATTGAAAGGACATGTATAGAGGAGGACGATTCATTTTGTGTAATTACATGTGGGCCATTGGGTAATTTCTATGCGATAGAGGGTGACCGTACAGATACAGAGAGGGAGCGATTGGCAGCATATTGTTTTCGTTTAATACATACATTAGGGACACTACCTTGGGAGCATGTGCATACACTGTCTATGCCGGCGAAGTTCTGAACGGGCATTCTTCCATCCACCCAACTAAATACAATTGATTGCCCTGGTAAACTACTAGGTACCTTTACAAGGCAACTAGGTACCTAGTAGCTCTCCTCCTGGGTACTAAATTGTGACTGTGGTAAGCCATACAGCAGATGCAGCAAAAGTTGCATGTGACTAGGTGACATCAACAGTCAGCATCACATGCGATGGGCATGGATTGGATTCAAGTTGAAAAAGCACCTACCCGATTTCGATGCCTCTGAATCGTCATGGATCATGGATATTCTCGGGCTCCCTGTAAAAGGTCCAGCCTAGCGCCGTGGGGCCGCTCCGTAGTGGAGATGGGGAACGCTGAGCCGGAGCATGGGATTCAACCTTGGAACTAAAAAAACAAAAGCCCGCGTTCTCGGTCTCCGAGACCTTTTCTAATTCCCTTTTATCCAATCCATGCTAATAATGGAGAGCTGCTAATTGGGCGGGATTACTGACTGCACTGCATAGCATCCGGCAGATCTGGATCTGGATCTCTCTTTCTCCGGAATCAATCCAGCATGTCGAGCGCTGGTCTTTGTCTTTACCCGTCGCCAGCATGTCGTTGCGCATGCCTCTCTGTGTCCACGTCTATATGCCGTTGAGGCCGACGACGACGAGGCTATCGCGCCAATTCAGCACTCTGCAAGCCAAGGCCAGGATCGGAGTTCGACACAACATTGCCCCAACAGCAGTAACAGTAGCGATACCCTCAAGACGAAGAAGCCTCACCTCGAAATCTACACGCCCGCATCCTCCCCCGCCGTTTCCCACCGTCTCGGCCTGTCCGTCGCCGACATGCGGTTGCGCCGACACGCCAGCCATGCCGGACGGGCTGGAGATTGACCGAGAGAACCCGCTCAACGGCGTCATGGCCGGGTATGCCGAGCACGTCGTCGTATGCACGGGTAAAGACGACTGGATGTCCAAGATTGAGGACGAGAACAGCGGCGACAATCTTGCGGCGGATCTGAAGGAGCTGTTTGGGAGAGGAGGGAAGTATACGGATGTAAGTGGGACATGAGAAGAAGGCCCCTTTGTGGGAATACTGAGACATGGAGAAGAAATCTAAAGCTAACTGGTCATATGATTTTGCTACGTGAAGCCGTTCCATCACATCTCCGTCATCAATTCCTCCTTTCCGAGCTCGGTGCCGCCCCGAAAGGAGATACAGTCGACGTCGGTCTACTTGCTGCCCAGCTTCAAGTACGTGCCTTTCTTGCCGCGAGTATCCTTTGACAGCGTTAAGGCACTTGCAAAGGGGTTCTTGCTGCCAGAGAAGCTACACCCAGCACACGCCGGGCTGTCACCTGTGCATCGCGATAGATTGACTCGAAAGGAGGCTTTTCAGGGCTTATTACCCGGGGTGCAGGACGTCAAGGATGTCCTTGTGCTGATATGCGGGCACGGCGGGCGAGATATGCGGTGCGGCGCCATGGGACCCGTGTTGAGGGGCGAGTTTGAGGAGAAGCTCGCGAGGCAAGGGTTCAACGTTGCGAGCGAAGCCGTTCAGATCGGGAGCTTGGATGGAAATCTAGAGATAGAGGGGAGCAGCAACGATAAGGTGGCCAGGGTTGGCCTGATTAGCCATATCGGAGGTCACAAGTTTGCGGGCAACGTGATCATCTACATTCCGCCTGGACATACGACCGCGGGGGGCGAGAAGCATCCATTGGCAGGCTATGGGATCTGGTATGGGAGGGTAGAGCCGAAGCATGTGGAGGGCATTGTGGGAGAGACGGTGATGGGGGGCCGAGTTGTGGAGGACAAGTTCCGCGGGGGGATCGATGCGCATCGACGGATCCTGCGGCTGTGACGGCGATGATCCATTGGATATGAAATAGACACAGATATACACATCACTAGTACGAGTATATATACCAATGCAAAAAGAACCATCAGACCACTTTGTGGCCGGGAAAGGAAAGGCAAAAACGTGGCGGAATCGGTGGTTCACATGTTCACATGCCTTCACGCAACGTGCAACATTATTAGACTCGGAGCTGCAGATGCAGCCATTCCGGTTGCATTCCTTCGATTGGGATTGATTGGCCATTAGCTCCCGCAAGTCGCTGCGCTACCCCAGCTTATCCTGCTCCTTGGCATTCCCGCCAACCGTCTCCCGGAATCAGTTACACCAACTAAACACCCCGTATTTGCCGCTTGGCAGAATCCATCACGGAAGGGAATCTCACCTGTTGCAGCGAGCATTACGACCGACCTACAGTAGAACCGGGCTTACAGCGCAGCGAAGGGGACCCTCGTGCCGACCCACACACTGAACTGCCCGTGCATCAGGTTGATTGATGACTGCATGCATCGACCGCAAGGCGTTTAGGGGTTTTCGAGGGCCGGGCGAATAGTGCCGTCTGGATGTGTATATAAGCTGCCGGATTCGGCCTCTGCCAGCGCGAAGGACCGATTCGGGAGTTGTTCTCTGCGAGCTACACAGATAAAGATAAAGAGAGCAGACGCAATCAATCATTTGCCTTTTTTTCTTGATTGACATTTGTCACCGATAAGGAAGAGCTAGAAGAAGAGACGAATCAGAAGAAAGAATCTCCAAAGAGGAACCTACCGCAGTCATGATGCCTTCTTCAGACCCCCTCGCCGGCCTCAACGTCTCCATCAGCCAGGGCAGCACCACGCCGCCCACCATCGTCGCCACCGTCAAGAACAACAACCCGCACCTCGTCACCATCGCCGCCTACCAGTCGCCCTTTGACGGCCTCATCCTCGAGACGGGCAACCTGTCCATCGTCCCCGGCGGCGCGGCCTCCGACGGCAACGACAGCGACAACAGCAGCAGTACTTCCGCCTCCAAGCCGCTCTCCTACCCGACCATCGCCCTCAAGCGCGCCTGGCCGCCCCCCAGCGACAGCCTCGTGACGCTCGGCCCGGGCGAGAGCCGCACCGCCGAGATTGTCATCCGCCACCCGGTGCCGGTGCGCCAGCTGGGCAGCTCGGCGACGGTCAAGCTGAGCGGCCACTGGATGTCCGTGTGGAAGAGGGCAAAGGAGGAGATTGGCGATGCTGACTGGGACGATGTGTCCAACCCGGATGAGTTCTCGGGCGTGTACGAGTCCAACAGCCTGGAGATTCTGATTGCGTGATTATCATTGATGACGACCTTTGTGCGACTTTTGAGATTTTGTATGCATTGCGCTTGTCTAGGATGGCGAAACGGCGTTTCTCATTTTGCTTTGCATTTTATCTTGTTGGATTGGAGTGGAAGCATTATATCGGTGGATTATATCCGTGGTTGATGGGATTCGGTCATTCACTTACACAGAAGGGACAGAGTCGGGACGCAGGCTAAACACGTGACTCGCCTTCAACCTTTTTTTCGTTGTCTGATTTTCACTACTTGATGAAGCTTCTCTGTACGGCAAACAATTCGTTAGTTGAGCAACATTGAATTGAATATATTACATCTCATATTTATAATATTAGCGTTTTCAATTTAAAGTTCCCTCCAATGTCAACTCGGAGAGCCGCTCTTTCGGCGGCAAGACTTGACCACTTTCATCTCAAAACGTCTCAGTCTCTCATAAGCGCCTTTTCAACAACCACAAGAACAACATCATCATCTACACGATGTCTCCGCCAATATTCCACCGCATCTCAATCTCAATCTCACTCCCGCCCCGTTAAAAAATCCCGGAAAATCCCCATCTTCATCACCACGGCCATCCTCGGCGGCACCATCTACTACTTCTCCTCACCCTCTAAACCCACCCTCCTCAACTCAGAAACCTTCATCCCCTACACAATAACCTCCCGAGAAGCCATTTCTCCAACATCATTCATCTTCACAATCTCGCCTCACACTCCAAATCCTTCTCTCCCGTATCTCACTCCTTCTACATCCTCGTGGCGCTACCCCCTCTGGTCCGTCGAGTTCAAGCAGCCCCAAGTCCAAATCGCCCGCCACTACACGCCTCTGCCTCCCCAGAGTTCCGAGGACCCGGCTAATGGATCTCTACGCTTCTACGTGCGCGCCATAGGAGGCGGCGAAATGTCGACTTATCTTAGCCGTCTCGGTGTTGGTCAAGATGTCTGGTTGAGAGGGCCGCACGTGGGCTTCGACGTCACGGCGAGGCTCGGCGCCATGGACAACGTCGTCTTCCTCGCCGGTGGCACAGGCGTCGTCCCAGCTATGCAAGTCGCCAAGACAGTGCTGGAGAAGAACCCGGATGCACAAGTAAATCTTCTCTGGGCGATACGCAAGCGGGAGGAGCTGCAGCGCGTCAACAGCCCGGTACGGCGGCCCTCGTGGTGGCTGTTTTGGGTTACGAATAGCAGCGAGCCGGTGGAATTGCATTCCCAGTTGCAGGACCCTAGCCCAATAGCAAAGCAGCTGAGGGCTATGAAGACGACGTATGGCCAACGATTGCGAATACAAGTCGCCATTGACGAGGAGCAGACACAGTTCCGTGAGGCTGACCTTGAAAACGCCATCTCAGGGGCACAAGACCGGCGTCTCTTAGCCAACCGTTCTATCACAGGCTCCGGATGCCGTCTACACGACTCAGCATTGTTAGAATTGACATCTGAATTTGAGACGCCTGCCGCTTCAGACGATTGTAAATGCGGGCATGGAGCTGGGAAGAACCTCTTCATGGTTTCGGGTCCGGATGGCTTCATTGCTCATTATGCTGGACCCAAGAGATGGCTCGGTGGCCAGCAGGTTCAAGGACCGGTGGGCGGCGTAGCAGCTCAACTTCAAAGAAGATACCCAAAGTTAGCAGACGACTGGCTCGTCCTGAAGCTCTAGCTCCAGCCAGGTGTACACGTAGAATAAAACAAAGCAAAACTTAGAACAGCCAAAGAAAGCTCAAGATATAGATCTGTTAAACACCGCCATTTATTGAATCCCGTTTTTCTCTGTCACCGGACGCCATGTCCATCCAAGCGGATGACAAAAAAACCGAGGCCAACAAGAATTCAAACACCCAAGAGTTAAATCATACGCCTACAAGGGGAGTAGCTGCTATATCTACATTTCCCTAATAACCGCTACTATATCTATATTTCTTTAATAACTATACTACATCTATATTTATATAGTAAAATATATATGCTGGTTGAATACTAGTAGGCGTTCTTCTGCTATACAAAAGTACCACTTAATGAGTTGATGAGGTGCTTATATCACTAGATGTATGTACTTATTTACTTTGCGGTCTCGCTTTTTCTGACCTCCTCTTGCCATCTTCTCAGCTGAGACAGCGCCAACCAGCACCATGTCAACTTCCGAAGAAGGTATGGAATTACGGATGCCTCAATAACGAGCAAGGACAGCAAGATTCACAAGAGTATAGGACCGCCGTTCGTGGTATTCACCACTATCAAGCAACTTATCATAATAAAGAGGTTCACATCTTCACACAGATACTCCAAGTATGCAACACATAACGAAATCGCTAACTCGCCAATACGCCCCCCCATCCCGCACCCTCTATACCCCTGCAAAACTATAGCTCAAATCACCTATTCTGCACCTTTCTATATGACGGTGGCTTCATCGTCCTGCTTATTAGCTTTCCTGCATACGGCGGAATTAGAGAGATGGATCCAATGGCCAAAACACGCCAGACGAATCCCCTATTGAGAAAAAAGAAATTGTATTAGCCTTCAGTCCGAAAGGGTGGCAACAACCCGGATGCATGAAAGAGGGGAAGAAGGCTTACCAAGTAATTAAAAATGCAAGATCAAAGTAGTCGCCCAGGAAAGGCATCGATCCAATGTAAAAGATGAACGTCCCCACAATGCTTATAATCATCAGAGGATGCCACGTCGTGATTTCAATCGCCACCATGAGAAGCTCGTTGAGCACCAGCACCGTGTAACTGACTGACACCATTCTCTTGCTGTCTACCTCGGTCAGGATCTGCGAGAGGCCCTGGATCATGCCGCCCTGGTAGATGGACACAAGGACCCAGACGAAGAATGTGCGGTAGGACAGGGACCGGCCAGAGGTGAGTTCCTTGTAGAGCTCAGGGTAGAGGTTCGCCAGGTCTTCGTCTACGTCCTTGTCCAGCACCAGAGATAGGACCGGCGCCGCGGTGTAGACGGTGGCATAACCAACCATGAGCCAGTTCTGTGCCACACGTTAGTTAAAGAACAAACAAACGAACAAATAATTTTTGCAAATCCCATGCTTCACGTACCTTGTACAAGCCTTCAGGCTCAAACTTCAGAGCTATACTATACATAGTTTGACAGACGGCGATGATGAGTCCACGATGAATGACAAACTGGGCCAGCTTCGCACTGCGCTTGTAGCTGTTCCGCCCATGCCACACCAACAACTTGACCAAGTGACAAAACTGCTCAATCGAAAAGTCTGCTGCCAAACTGGCCTGGCGACCCTCCTTGCCGACGATTCCGACTCCCACGTCAGCGGCCTGGATCATGGAAACGTCGTTGCCACCATCGCCAATACAGCACACTCGCTTCTTTGTATATTCACGAATGAGTTTTGCAACCTCGGCCTTTTGCGTCGGTGAACATCGACAGGCCACCACAGTAGGCAAGAGAACAGCAATAGAGATGAATTCGATGCGGAAGTGCGTCAGAAAGAGCGCCAGGCTTTCTCCGTCAATCAGTAGGCAGGCGTCAGTTTTGCTCCGCAAAAAGTCCAGATGCTCCTGGGCATTGTCCTTCCTATTGAGCTTTGCGACGGTGTAAATGTATTGGCCTCGCGCAACCAGTTTGGAGCTGATGGCAACACATCTTGCCGTCTCAACCTTGTCGCCCGTCAGCATCCAAATCTTGATGCCGGCGTTTCGCAGCAGTTCCAGCGAGGGCTTGACGTCTTTCTGAAGCTTATCCTCCACGCCCGTCACGCCCAGCAGTTCCAGGTCGCTCTCGAGGTAGCGTGAGACAACCCGCTGCATCCCAGCATCCCGTCCCGTGATAGAAAGTGAAGCCTCGTGGTATTGAGAGGCAAACTCCTGATACTGCTGATGAGAGAGCTTCTTCCGTCCGACGACAAGAGTTCGCAGTCCCTCACGCGCCATGTTGGCCGTCTCCTCATCGAGCCAGTCATTTGCTGCCACAATTGAGCTCATGACAGTGTCTGCACCCTTTTGATAGAACCAGATTTCGCCGTTGCCGAGAGCGGGGTTGGTGTGTATGTTGTCGAGAAACTGGACCACGATTCCCATGCGTTTGCCTTCCGAGGTAAATGGAAAGACGTCAAGAATCCGTACTTTGACGACGGGCTTTCCAGTCTCAGTGGATTCCAAAACCATTCCTTTGCGGTCACGGTACGATAACTTTAGTCCCACAGATTCAGTCCACCTCACAATAGCAATCTCATCTGGAGAAGATGCTTGATACGATGTTACCTCCTTGCCGTCTTCAATTTCTGATGTTGGTGTCACATTGTGGCAGAGCGCAAGAGCAAGCACGACATCTCGCACACGGGACCCGATTTCTCGTCGTGTGCGAGTGGCTCCTATGTTGACTGTATTGGACATGGCTGAAGAAGGAGTCATCAGTGTGCCGTGAGACGAAGGGTCAGTGGTGGGTTGGACATAAAAGGCCTGGCGGACATAGGAGGTGACTTCATCCATAGCTTCGTTGGCGTATGAAACGGTTCCAACATGAATCTTCTTCATTTCCATGTCATTCTGGGTCAATGTGCCAGTTTTGTCGCTCAACAAATACTCGATCCGTCCTAGATCCTCTGGAATAGTGCTTGTACGCACAACCGCCCCTGGAATGCCTGGATCTCGTTGGATGAATCGTGAAAAGGCGCTCTTGCCCAGATCTAAGTTTACTCGCAAGCTGATTGGCACAATAGTAGAAAACAAGACAAGGAATCGCATGATCTTGATGTACCAGGCGTTTTCGCCACTCTTTTCGAAGCCTTCAAGGGCGACGAGTATGACAGATAGGGCCAGCGTGAGAGCACAGAGGATCTTGGTCAGGGAGTTGATCTCATATTCCAAGAGTCCAGTTTTTGAACGAGACGGAGAGGTGGAAAGCGCGGATCGGGTCTGCGGGCCGGTGTACAGTATGACTGCAAAGGTAGTGCCCTGAGAGGCAATGACAGTATTGGCCCAAGCGGTGTTATCGATGGACAGCGCTGCTGATCTGGCATCGTTGCTCATTTCGCCGTCCGAAATGACTTGCTGGCTGGTTGCCGCCTGTCTAGTAGCCATCAACTCGACCGTTCCAACAAATTCGTTGACCTTCTTGTCTGGCTTGCCGGCTGTGATGCGAAGGCGGACAAATTCTTCCAGAGCAATACCCTGAGTAAGCGGAGACGCCAATCTCAGTTTCCAATCCGTCTCTCCGTCCAATTGGTCGGTCCTGATGAATGTTTCTCCAGAGGGGCCCTTGCTCGCTTCGTCGTCTTGGGATGCCGGTGCCTCGGGCGCTTTGCCCTTAGCACTGGAGCTAGACTCCCCTTCTTCGAATGCGAGAAGCGTCTCCTCTTCCTCCTCTTTGACGGGTTCAGCGGATGAGTCAACCGTAGCTCCCTCCGTTGAGTGACACTGCAGAATAACGACATCTGCTGGCACTCTTTGGCCTTTGGTAAGCTTGAGAACGTCGCCCACGCGCAAATCCTTTGACTTTCGGCTGATTTCCTGAACAACTGAAGTGGGTTGTTCCCCATCCTCTTGGATATCGGTAAGATCGTGACGCCCGGCTTGCGCCTTTCGGCCCTTGCGCCCGACTGTCTCTGATTTTAGTGGTTTGCGTGGTCTTGAACTCTTTGCGTAATTTCCAGGTTCCGTGAACTGTAGTACATGATATTCTTCGGAATTTGCTTCATTGTCCCTTCGCCGTCTATCGATATCGTCGTAGGCTTCCTTTCCCATGGTGATGCAAAGAACAAAGGCGAGTGGGGCAATGTACGTAGACAAATAGCCGATTCGGAGGGCTGGTATCACTTGGGATAGCGCAACCAGCAGAAAATACATGTTGAAGAAGAATGAGAACTCGTTATATAGTGTTATCGGCAGGAAGGTGATTGCCGTATACTTGGCATTGGAGACGATATTGGTCGGGAATCGAGACGCTTGGATGGAGCCCACGGCGACCATTCGAGAAGACAATGGGTCGTCATCCTCAGCCTGCTCTTCTGCTTCCCTGTCATCGGGCTTCTTTCGTGAAAAGAAGCTGAGAAGTCGTATGCCGGAACCTAGACGTCCGGACGTAGGTGGTTTTCGGCTCTGCGAGCCCTGATCGCCCAGTAAGGGCGCATTATCCTCTCCATTTCCACCTCCTTCAGACCAATGGAGCCTAGAGCTGTGCTCATCATGGTCTTCTATTAAGTCTTGTTCTTGCTCGTTTGAGTCTTGGCGATTCCGACCGAGGTCTCCATATCCACTGTCTCGCTTTGTGCGCCGCAGCCCACCCATACGCAAGTTCCTTAGAGCTATTCTGGAAGCCCTATGTTCTTCTACCGGGTGGTTCTGTTGCACTTCACGTGCTGGCTCTGTTGAAATGGGGTCGAGCTCTTGGATGTCAAGATCGAGATCGGAGTCGGAATCGTTTGACGGAGACTCGGGTGACTGGTATGAGGGTGAAGGAGGCATCCCGCATCAAGCTGATTCCGGGCCTCGGCGATTATTTGCGTTCTGAGAGAGCTGCCACCGCGGCCGGGTGCTCATGCTGCGTGCCTGAGCAGGGGGAGGGGAGAAAAAGGCAGATCGGAGTGGATTACAGCGGTAGACGGAGAAATGCGGTGGAGAGCATTATTCGGTGTGTTGATGGATAGCCGCGGTGCTCGCCCAAAAGGGCCTTACAAGTGTATCAATAGCTGGCGCACTCTCAAATAAATGTGCGATTGTCCATGTGCGATTCTGCTGTCAAAGCAAGAGTTCCTGAAGCTATCGTGTCGTTGTTTGTATCGGACCAAACAGAAGGGATACGTAAGGCGGCCTCGCGCTAAAGCCCCGGAGCCAGGGGATTTCGTCAGAGCCTGGGTGGGGCGCCTACGCAGCGCCACACGTGCGCTAACAGACGGACATTCGTAGAGGCATTGGAATTGATAGATGCGAACCTTGACACAAGTTGATGTTTCATGTTTAGCATCTCTGGATGCAATTATCCATACGATTGGCACAGTTTATGTTGATTTGATTAAAGTATGTAATACAACACTATATAGAGTTAGTAGCTGCATTGCTGTGCATGGATAATAGTTTCAATGCCGTATCGCACGTCATCTCGAACCCGAAGCCGCCATCACATGTCTGTGTCTTTAGGCATCCGGGAGCAACGCTCGGATCAAGTGGGAATAAGTACAGATAACAAGATTAACTCCGCGTTGAATTCGGTCAACGTGTTTACAACTTTTATAAAGCACGGTAGAAGCAACTCATCCAAAATAGCTTCCATGCGAGGTCCTGGGTCTTTTTGTCGGCCAATTTCATATCCTGTAATCTCTCTTTGCTCTTGCTAGTAACAGCTTGCTCTCATAGCTGTAAGGCCTTGAAAGCCAGATCAAAGAACCATCCGTGACTTACTTGGAGTGGCAAGGAGCTGGCCAAATAGAAAGAATACCCGACTGCACGTCTTGGTTACGGCGTACGTGTCATTTCTAAGTAGCCTAGCATCTGCAGCCGAGTCAACGCAGGCCTCGTTTGGGCCGTGCCGCTCCTGATTCCCCCGCCAGAGCTACGGTGTAATACATGCACACTTACACACGACGTAGCAGCGCCATCATGCATGCAGTTTGCGATAGCAGCACCGAATGGACAGAGAATCAGTCGGCTGCCAATAAGACCTTCCTGATGAGGGCCATCGCATCTCGAGCTACTGCGGGGATCGATCCCGTGGCACAGGGATGTTGTATAGTGAGTGCAGGTTAAAAACACAACCCGACAATCGCGGGGCTTCGCAAAGTTTGACTCAGAGAGCCGGGCTTGCAACTGCCCATGCTCATACTCCCCGGCTGAATCCTAGCTTGTAGACATGGCCATGGTGAGAATAAAAGCTGACAACGTGGGGACGCGGCGATTGTGAAACCTGGCCTCAGCAGGCAGGTGGCCAGATATGGTTGAGGATATCAGAGCGGCCCTGTGGGTAAGACGGTGTTCCGTTCTCCGAGGTGTACAGTTACAATATGTTGTCAGACCCAGGGTCAATACGCATGGATTGTTGGGAGCAATATTTGTGTCTGCCACTGGAAAATCCTGCTGCAAGCACGGAGTACAGTAGAGCCAATAGAGCATGAAGCATCTACCAGTAAATGGAAAGCCGCGTATCATGGGATCTTTGTTTAAGCAAACATTCCTCGCGACGCTGGCGAAGGTGGGATGTTGCGCCGGCTAAGCCCCGGCAGCCCACCGCGTCGTCCATTTGTCTCGGCGGGAATGTGACGTTGGTAGACCACTACTGCACCAAGAGAGGCAAGGAACACATTGCACCACCCACCCGCGCGAGTACCTCTGTCAGGTATTTTCCCACGCTTCCGCTAGCGCAAAGGTTAGTACCTGTACATAGTACGCCCGTGCTCAGTGGCTTCTACTCCTGATTCTCTCCAAGCATTACGTGCCAACTGGCCCTTGTCTTCTCCATCTGATATCCGTTCTGCGGTTTATATGTTGCCCTTGCTACCGATCATGATCTCCGTCTAAACCGTCCACCATCTCTTTCCTCGATTCATTCCTGTACAAGGTACCTACTGCTGCTTTTGCTTGTGCCGTTGCCTTCGCGAGCACTCTGGACAGCTCCGATATCCGAACCTAGGCTTGCGTCTCCATCTTCTTCGCTTCGCTTGCTAACAATCCTTGGCCTGTGTAGAAGCTTCCGATTCGCGCCTTGCTCGCGAGGAGCTGTTCCTTTCGGCGTTCAATTGATCATGGCCAGCGAGCCGCTCACCTCATCATGGAATCCGGCACTGATGCCAAATAGCATACATGATGTTTCAGCAGATCACGACGACCACACAATACTAGCAGCATCTGCAGAGCCCTCGCCGGAGACCCAAGGCCATGACCTGACACCTGAAGAAGAGCCGGTAGGATTGGATCATCATGAGGGCGGGCGTGACACCGAGGACCAGGCTTATTCTCTTGGTGGCGATGTTGAGGGCGATGCTGGGCTAGCTTCGGAGGACCCCGAGCCGCACCACGGAGCTGCTGAGACCACCGCAGAGCCTTTGGAGCCCGTGGCAGAAAAAGAAGGAGATGCCAATGGAGATGCGGCTGCGATCACAACCCGTACTGCGCAGCATTCAAGCTCCATGTCCTTTGCTCGGACCTCTCATGAAGTCAGTTTTAGCGATAACGACGAAACCGAGTGGACCCTCTCAAGGACCGACACAGATCCCTTCAAATTCATGTCCCCATCCGACAGAACGAATTCTTTCCCTGTCGTGCCTCTGATGGCAGAGGACCCAGAGCGTATCGATGATGTACATCTGCCATCGAATCAGGCGCTCGATGTGCTGGAGGAGACAGAGAGAGATGTCCATGTTGAAGAAGAAGAGTATCAAGCCGATGCGCAACCTCAGACCGGCTTGGATTCGACGTCCGAGCCTGCGAAAGATTCAAAGCGCGGACATGCGCCGTCTAGATCCATTGGAGGAGATATACGATGGTCGGAGGATGCAGAATCTGAAGCGCGATTCGAGGAGGGAGTTCCACTGATACCTCATTCGCACGTCGAACCTGATGCTGCGGCCAGTGGCGAAAATGCCCATATCCCCTCTTTTGACGATGATAACGAGGATGACGACTTCTTCACCCAAATCAACCAGTCTGGGGAAGATGCTGCGAACGAAGGAGATGAAATCCCGTCGTTGCAGCGGAAATCGACGATGCAAGTCTTGGCGGCTGCCGGCACGGAGCCTTTCTCTCACCAACCCACGCTTGAGGAGACGCCTGAATGGGATGAAGAAGACCTCATCTCACCGCGTGCTCATGAAATTGAGAAGCCAAATCCGCTCGAATTACATGACAACGCGAACGGAACAGGAGCTCCTTCAGGCCAGGATCTTTCGTCAAAATGGGAACAAGCCTTCGCCAGCGATGATGATGGTGACGATTTCCTTATTGAGAACACGACGGCAGAAGATAAAGAAGAGGTGGATGCTGCTGCATTCTTGGGCAGCGATGATGAAGGCCTTTTGGATGACCTTGATGAAGCACCACAGCCAACTCAGACCGCGCCGCTGAGCTCACAAGCCAGTAGCGTGGTGTCAACACCTGCTTTTGCGCCTACTACATATGCACCTACTCAGCAGCGGTCGACATCCGCCGCTTCTGCCTATACACCTGTTACGACGCCATCACAGCCGTCGTTTTATGGTGTACCTTCCCCCCAGGTGCCGGCATTCCAAGCTGCGCCGCAATACGGCCAAGCTCCTCCTCATCCTCCCGCGCAACAGGTGTCAGATTCGCCTAGAGCCCAGAGCTTTGCCGACAAGTCCAAGGGAGGTTATTCATCGCCTTATGATCTCCCATCAGATTTGGTTACCTCCACCGTGAAGCCTAGGAAACGGGCCAGCCTGCAGCAGCTACAACTGGACAACAATTCTTCACTACAGCCTCCACCCCCACCGCGAAGCGCCAGCATGAGCGCGACTGAGACGGCGCCTCCAGGCGGTATTCAGAAATCACCTCTTCTGCGGCACAAGTCGTCGAGTTTCTTCGAGGACTTGCCGACTGCACCCAGGCCGCGTTCGATCTCTAGACAGAGCACTAGGGCTGTTTCCCCCAACCCATATGCGCTGGCAACCTCCCCCCATGGGCCGTCTCCCCTGAGTCCTCCCATGGCAACTCAGATTCCGCCTGCTGCTCCTTCAAGTTCGGTCGCCAAGGTGAATCTTGTGGCTCCTGAACGAGTCAGCCCTTATGCGCCCCTTCAATCGCCAAGTGGCCCTCTGCCTTCACCGGCTGCCAACGGATCTAGATACTCCCCAGCTCCTCCTCCCCAGGGAACTGCCAGCCAAAGTGCGCCACCACCGGCCAGCCGGTATTCTCCAGCACCACCTGCATCCTATCCAACTGCTGCATACACTTCCGCCGTCTCGGCCACACCACCTCAGGCAGTCCTGCCTCACCTTCCGCGGACCTCTAGCCCGCTGGCACATTTCGAGATCAGCAGTGACAAGCCACATGGTGTCAATGGAGAAGTTGTTCACACTGAGCGACGAGCTAGTTCCTCGTACGAACCGAGACTGACCCGTGTTGCCTCTCTCCCTCCCACCCGCGAGGTTGAGGAGGAAGACGACCAATCTCTCAGTGCGACCCGTTCGCCACCACCCTTGCCCACTCCTTCAGCTCAGGCTACCTTATCACCTCCTAAGAGGCCAGGCTCCGGTTACATACCTAGCGGTTTACCTTCAACCCAACCAGGGTTTGTTCCACCCCCGCGAGCTCAGACGCAATCTCCTGGGGCTACTCGAGGCGGCCAGTATGGCGCGAAGCCTTTAGAGCACGCTCGTCGACCTTCATCTTCGCATTCGCCTGCGTCTCCTCCAGCCACCAAAACTGCATATGCGCCCATCACCCAGCCTCGCTCTACATATCAGGCTATGAGCATGATTGCTCCCACCGATGGACGAGAGCAAGACCCTCTCCATAGATGGCAAGGTGTTCCTATTATTTCTTGGGGAGTTGGCGGAACAGTAGTTACTTCTTTCCCCAAAAGCATTCCGAGATATGTCATGAACCAAACGACGCCGTCCATGTTGCGATCTCTAGGAGAAGTCAGGGTGCGGAATATCAAGGACATTGAGTCTTTGCAGGACCGCCTGGCCAAGTTCCCTGGCCCACTCAAGGGCAAATCGAAGAAGAAAGAGGTGCTTGCGTGGCTCAGTGCTGGAATCGAAAGCTTGGCAAAGGAATTGCCAGACGTGTCCTTCCACCCACAGCTTTCTTACGAGGCGAAACGGGCCATTGAACGCCTGTTGCTGTGGAGGATACTTCGCGTATTTGTCGAGTATGACGGTGTGCTGGAAGGCAACCCTGCAGCGGAGAAGGCCGTCCGAGATGTTCTCTCCCCAGGGACTATTACGCCAACTGCGGAAAACGATGCTCTATTTCCGACCGATCCAACCATCAGTATCAATGGCACTTCATTGACGTCAATGCAGGCCGATGGCGCCGATTCTGCTACCATGGAACAAATTCGCCATTCCCTTCTCAAAGGTGACCGTGAAACTGCTATCTGGGCCGCGGTCGACAAGCGTTTATGGGGCCATGCCATGCTCATTTCCCACACAGTCTCGCCCGACCTGTACAAGCGTGTTGCTCAGGAGTTTGTCCGCAAGGAAGTCAACCACCCTGGCCAGAATAATGAGTCTCTTGCGGCTCTATACAAGATCTTATCCGGCAATTATGACGATTGCGTTGATGAGCTAGTTCCTGTGCATGCCCGTGCTGGCTTGCAGCTGGTCTCGACAGGATCATCTTCCCAGCCGGCCAAGGACTCTATGGAAGGCTTGGACAAGTGGAGGGAGACTTTGACTCTCGTTTTGAGCAATCGTAGTGCCGATGACATTCGCGGGCTAAATGCCTTGGGCAAGCTACTTTCTAGCTACGGAAGAGCTGAAGCAGCTCACATCTGTTTCATGTTCAGCAGGCAGATATCTGTGTATGGTGGTTTCGATGATCCAAACGTCGATTTTGTCTTGTTGGGATCAGACCATCGCCAGAACTCGCACCAAATCGCCAAGGATACGGAAGCTCTACAACTCAGCGAGGTTTACGAGTACGGCCTTTCTCTTTCAGGCGCCGCTTCAGCAGCCGCTGGCGCTCCTCACCTGGCAGCCTATAAACTTCACCATGCCATCACATTGGCTGAATATGGCTTCCGGGACAGGGCTCTTCAGTATTGCGATGCCATTCTTACGGCGATATCTTCTCAGACAAAGAGGTCGCCCTATCACCACCAGCTGCTGGAAGCGGCTGTCGACGACTTCATGATACGCTTGAAACAGGCACCAAAGGAAGAATCCTCCTCATGGATGTCCAAGCCTACCATGAACAAGGTCTCAGACAGCATGTGGAACAGATTCAACAAGTTTGTTGCCGGGGACGAACCTGATGGCACCAATGGAACGCCAAATGAGGAAAGCGGTCCATTTGCCCGCATCGGAACCCCATCAATGAGCCGCTCTCCATCTGTTTCTAATTTTGACACTTTGGGCATCAGCTCCCCCAGCTACCCTGGGGCTGGCGCTCCCGCCGCAACATCAGCCCTGTCGTCAGCGTTGTCTCGATACGCTCCTGCCAGCTCTCAGCCTACGTATGGCGCCGAATCACCACAGGTGTCGGCGTCATTCCCTCAGGGTGGGCGGAACTCGAACGAGTACAATACTAGCACCTACGGAGTTTCCTCCTCTCTTGCTGGCTCTCCACCTCACAGCAATGGATTTGCATCATCAGGCCTCGGTTTCCAGCCAATGACTCCTATCCTTAAAAATGAAGGGTACACCGGATATCAGCCATACGGACATCAAGAATCAGCCTCATCGCAGCCGCTCTCTGAAGGATCAGCGGCAGGCCCCTCTACCCAAGGATACCAGCCTATTTCCTACGGATATGAACCTCCAACAAATACATCTGTATTGGAACCTGAAGGCAAAGATGATGGCGTAACTGGAGCCCCATCAAACAGTCATGAACCCCCATCAAGCGGTTATGAGCCTCCGTCATTCCAGCCTTATGGGTATGAGCCACCGTCGTACGATCCCGGAGTTGGGCCATCTACGCAAGAAGACGATGATGAGCCCAAGCCTAAGAAGAAGAGCTTCATGGATGACGATGACGATGATTTCTCCGCCCCTCAGCCTAAAGGGAAATCCAAGGCGGAAAAGGATCGTGAGAATGAAGAGATGTTCCGCAAGGCCGCAGAAGAAGATGGTAAGTGTCTTTGTTCCTCCCACCACTCCTGTGATGATTATGAAGAATCATTTGTGCTAACTGTTAACAGCCAAACGCGCCGCCGAAGCTGCGCAGGCCAAGAAAGGATGGGGTTTCTCCAGCTGGTTCGGAGGTAGCAAGAAGGAAGCTGGAAGCCCTGGAGAGGCCTCGTCCTCATCTCCCGGTAAACCTATCAAGGCCAAGCTCGGTGAAGCGAGCAGCTTCGTATATGATCCCGAGCTCAAGCGGTGGATCAACAAGAAGCCCGGAGCCGAGCAGGTCGAAGCAAAGTCGGCCACTCCTCCGCCCCCCAAGGCCAGCAGCAGTCCCCGATCCGTCAGCGGAACCCCTCCGCTCAGGCAGTTCACGCCGCCTCCCGCTCAGGGCCGATCCAGCGTTCCTCCGTCATCTGGCTTTGGAACTTTGGCTCCGCCGGCAGTCCTCAACAGAGCTCCGTCGCAGGAGAGTCTTAGCGCGCCGCCGATGCTGCGGTCCATGTCTGGTGCAAGCACCGATAGCAAGCCCTCTAGCAGACCTACTACGAGCATGAGCAA
This sequence comes from Trichoderma harzianum CBS 226.95, assembly GCF_003025095.1. Classification (NCBI taxonomy): domain Eukaryota; kingdom Fungi; phylum Ascomycota; class Sordariomycetes; order Hypocreales; family Hypocreaceae; genus Trichoderma; species Trichoderma harzianum. The sequence continues at coordinate 1,887,540 of NW_020209251.1, read as the reverse complement.
TGCCAGCAGCATCGATGACTTGTTGAGCGCTGGACCTCGCAAACCAGGGCAGAAGAAGGCTAGGAAGGCTGGGCGTTATGTTGATGTCATGGCCAAGTGAAAACAACAAACTTATAGAATGTCTAGTGTTTCTTTCATTCTTCATCTTGCATTGAGCACAGAATCTGTTTCTTTATCAACAACAGCCGGTGGTAGTATTGTATTATAGGATTGGACGTCATGGTACTGTAATAATTGTTGGCTGGGGTTTATTTTTTATTTTACTTGAGACGAAGTTTTGGAACGGGGGAATGATGGCATGAGAGAACGAGAGGATGACTGATGCAGATATACATGACTACGCAACATTTTTTGGATATCTTGGATGAGACTAGCAAAAATAAAAAAACAGCATTTGATCCCTTATCTTCTGAAATGCGCCGTGAAATCCCCCAAATACCTTTGCGCCTGTTTATAGCGTCGCCATTCGCCAGCTACCTTATGCAGTGTATGCTTGGACATGATACTAAGGTTGGGGGTTAGCATATATATAAAGACATGAAATAGGAGCCCGCAAACTTACCGTTAGAACTGCATCGTCCCCGCCTGCATCATCGTAATGCGGTATATAGACGTACAAGACCAAAGAATGATTATGACAGAAACATGCAATGACTCTCCCCTCAAGTCTACCTGCACTAAGGACTCTGCTCCAGTCCTTCCCGTCCACATAAATCGAAGCCCAAGAGTCAGGTCCACGGTCGCGAAACTTCGTACTAGGGTGATCCTCGATGGGGACCCTGAGCTGGGCCGGATCTAGCTCCGGGTTATCGAGATCCGTCCAGGCGCTGGAGATGTCCGCCGTCTCGGTGGCGATGCGCACACGCAAGCCGCCGTGCATGTTTGCGCTGATTTCGAGCCTGGGAGATTTGTTGGAGCCGTTGGAAGCGAGGGCGAGCTTGGTGAAGCGGTCCGAGATGGACTTTAGCTGGAGGAGGGGCGGCAGCTGAATGTGCACATCAGGCTCCTGCAGCACGGGCTGGACGGTCGAGGCAACGGTGTCTGGATGGAGCACTCGGATGGGAATATCCTGGGTGATGATCTTCTCGTGTTCTCTCCGTAGAGAAGTCTCGAGATGGGCTGACGAAAAGTCGTCGTCGTCGCCGAAGGGATCGTCGTGAGTTGGCCTGGAGGGCGCAGGTGCATTTCCGTGGGACGGCCTGGATGTGGTGGTAGTGATGGTCATGGATAGCACAGGCACGCCCTTCTTCTTGGTGAGGCGCAGAGAAGCTGAGATGCTGTTCTGGGCGGATTTGAGGGCGCGATGGAGCGGCTGGAGGGAAAGTTCCAGATTGATGGTGTTGCCTGGCTCGGCGGACTGGATGGTGCAGTTTTCGAAGAGGAAGTCCATTGGCAGCGCCCTTTTGACAGAAACGGGTTGGCATTTCATTCAACAACGGAGAGGAAGAGCAATGAAGGTGATGTCTTACGACCAAATTTGCGATCCTGTGTCCGGCACGACGGTGAAATGCGCCGTGTCATCGCTCAGGCGCAGCCATACCAGCTTCTCCAAGGCGGAGAATGCGGCCGTGAGCTCTTTGAGAGGGTGAAGCCGTTAGCTAAATTCATATACGATGATGATAAGGTTTCTGTGGTGAATATGAACTCACTGGCAAATGTGCGAATATTTTTCAAATCGCTGTGGAATCTCATCTTGGGGCGAATGTCGTTGGCAGTGGCGTGAAAATGGACAAGTTCACGGTTGAAGTTGAAGTTGCGGTTGCTGGTGGTCTGGCTGGTGTTAGTGGGGGGAGTGAGCGCTGTAGTACAGTAGCTGGACCTGCCTACCTGTACCTAGAATTGCCCAGTGCATCAACATGTTCATCATTTAATGAGGATGGGACGTCTTTTTGATTCTGGACTTGCAAAATGAATTGGATTGATGTATATTTTTTATTAATGCGGGAATATGGAATTGACGGCTCTACTGTTTCAAACACATGAAGAGGCTAACCATACAAAATTTCATCAATAGATGCATAAGTAGATGTCTGCCTGAACCTTTTAAACCAAGCAGATGAGCATAGCAAACGTCACCTTGTCTTGAGTAAACAATTTTTATACTTTATTCCAAATCAAAGATTATACGACAAGAGAAGAGCTGTCATTCAGGGCAAGCACCGACTCTATCAAGCAGGAAGTAGCCGATCCATAGTAATCTCCTGGAGTGTCACAACACACAAAGTCGAGCTTACCGTGATAGAACTGAATAGCCAACATTGCCATCAGGGAGGCAGCTACATCTCTGAAAGAGAAAAAGAGAAACGTACTATGCTTATATAGAGCGTACACGCCGCATCTGCCACCCTGAAACCTCTCGACTTGACATCCAGCAACGCATTTATATAAACATGACCACACTTTCATTCCAAACAGCCATCTCTTATCTGCATCATACAACAGTCTGTATGTCTCGTCTTAATCTCCAGTCTCGCTCTGGGAGCTACCACACAATCGTTTCTGCCAGCCAGCAATTGGAAAAAACAGCAATGAGGATCAGGGACTTTGGCCGATCCGTCAGGGACCATATCGCTACATCATGGACGCGTCTGGGGAGAAACCGTGATACGACTCAGCAAGATCTTGAATCCGGTAGCAGGGAAAACTTGTTCAGTCGCTTGGAAGCCAGCCGCAGGGAAATCATGGTCAGGCGCACCATCAGGCAAGAAACACACCCTCGGCCTACAGATCTGCTTCATGATCCTTACCCGTCATTCTCGCCGGTTGAAGGCGTTCACGTTCGTAGGACTGTTTCTTCCGAATTTACGCACCACCAACTCACCATTAGGGCCCAAGAAGAGTTCACTCCCCCGGGATCTCCAACCGGAACAACTCTTGGAATCCCGGCCGAGCATCTTCTAGACGAGAACCCTGAAGAGATGATGGGTGACATCATCCAGGCTCTCCCTCCCAATTTTGATAACCCCTTTGTTAGATCACGGAGGAGTCTCGCAGACAGTGATGAGAGTTCGGGAACACTTTCGGACGACTCGATACAATCTAGCTTTCCCAATATTGCAACTCCCGTAACGCAGCCCGGTAGCCCGGTGGGCGATTCACCCGTACGTGCAGCTACAGGAGCTTCTTTGGGAAGGGATCCAGACAATGGACCCGTGGTATTTGTAGGAGGGGGATATGTAACCGACGGTTCAAACGTCATGTATATATGCAGGCGTTGTGGCGGAGGAACGGCCCATTACACCCGTGATCAGTGGGATCACATCTTGAGAATGTCGAGAAAGATGGGGGATTAAAGGTATCTCAAGGTTGAGAAACTCTTCAATTCCGATGGCGGTACATTATTCACGTCTGGGATAGCGACGAAGCGCATAGCGGCGGCGTTCAGGGATGTTCATTCTCTTTGGTTTTGTCTTTTCAATTTGCACAGCCAGTTTCAGCGACAAGCCATGATTTCGTCTCTTTTCGAGCTTTAGACCGGCCACAAGATACCCAGAGGACAGCATGTGGATTTTCTGCATTGAAGAGCGGAGCGAACGTTTTGTTATAGTATGGGGTGTTTGTGGGACAGCATAAGCAGGTCTTTTCTATAAAGTCGATAGATGGTGTTATACATATCTAATAGAAATACAAGGAAGCGGCTATTATCCAACTGTGCTGAATCGCCAATCGCATTTGGCGCCAACTTGTACTCAGTGTCGCAACGTCAGGCGGATAGTATGTAAGGCTACTCGTATGTCTTTACCCTTGAAGCACACTCGGTACGAGGCCGTATTTGATGAGTCGCTAGTAATGCCCTGTTGATTGTGTGGCCTTTTTGGCCTTTGATTATGCCTTTGGAGCAGGTAAACCCCCTTGATTGCCAGAAGATGGCGTGATATCTCTAGATGTATTATAATGACATGTTTCCCTTGCGCTTCTCTTTTATCCTTCTCTTCAGCAGGCTTTCGTGTTAATCCGAGTCTGAATCGCTGCTGTCGTCTATAAATCCCTCTTCTAGCCTTATATACAGTCAGCCTGGCACGGAGCACAGAACGAAAACGAAATGCATATGGCCGCCAATGGGACTTACTCCCGGCTTAGGCGTCTCTCGTTGTCCGGCCGCCTGGACCGGGCCAGGGCATCGAGCACCTGGGCAATGTCCTCGTCAATGTCCTCCAGCTCCTCGCCCTCCTCGAGGTCGCGATCTGGAATGCCGCCGGCCATGGCGATATCCCTATCTCGCCGCCATCGGAAGGGGAGGCTGGCGATGCGGACGATGCGGTTGGTGATGCGGTAGCGCCAGGAGGTCGTGTGCTCTGATATTGCGTCGATGGGCAGATACTGGCTGTATCGGGCGCGGTAGCGGCGCCAGCAGGGCACGACGACGAAAGTGAGGAGGAGGAAGAGGATGAGCGAGATGACGGCGGGGATGACGAGTATCTGTGGTTTGCGGCACGCGGCGCGTTAGTCGCGGGCGCATTCAAGTTGGGATTTCGAGCTATCCGTCGATTGTTCTTTTTTTGGTTTGTTTCTCGGGAGGGTGAGGCTTACTTTGATACCGGCTAGTGCGTCACCCATCTTGTCTTTGATGTGTGTCTCTTTTCTTCCCTTTTGTTACAGGTGATGCGATCATGTGTCGCCGGCTGCGGGTGGCCGCCGTGCTCGTCGAAGAGATTCTGGCGATAGGGCGACAGGGCCGACCCCTACCTAGCCATGGAGCAAAGCAAGCTGAATGCGCTTTATAAGGGGGGGGTCTTCTTTAAGATTCGAGCTGACGACTGTGGGATGGCGATGGCTGAGACGCAATAGCAGATGGCTTTGACATGGAGTTCTGAGTACTCGGTACTTGGTACTTGGGCCATGTACGAGTGCAGACAGGCTGCCTGCAAGTACGTACCCCGGAGACGCTAAAGAGCCCGGCGACCAGCAGTTGAGCACTTGCAGGGCCGGGCCACCGCTGGGGGCTAGGCGGTTTAGGGAAGGGGACACGGGGGATTTATTGAATTGATGGATGATGACGGGATTGCGAGTGATATACAGGTACCCATGGACTGAATGTACAGTCATTTGAGGTATCGGGATTATGTAGATATGACTAAGGTACATATTTGAGAGATAGTATGTGCGGCAGTATTGACGATAGATTCAGACAGGCACCTTGGACAAATGGCGTATCGTCGCTTTTTCTTATCGGTAAAGTACGGGTCTCACAGCACAGATATAATGAAGACTTCCATGGGATATACGGAGTATACTTGCTTGGTACCTTCGCCAAGAGTACAGGCTCGCAAGGGATGCTACCCTAGGTCTGAGATACCAAGATGTAAGAGATCAACGACCCATATGCTAGGAGGCGGATATCACAACTTCAGCTTTCAACAAGTACTCTATACTCCGGACCTACAGCCATTTGCTCAAGAACAAAGGGTATCGGACTTTAGCTGGAAGCTTCCAGGGACTGCTTCTAGATGTGGCATGGACCACGGCCTTTTTCTTCCCCACTGCCATGACGGGGGGTCCCAACGCGTGATCTTTAATTGCCCATCTGCTCTGCCGTTTATTAGATTGTTACAGATTTGGCACGCCAACTCCCTATTCCCGAGCTGTCAGGTAGTATCGGAAGCTTGGTACGAGTACTACCATGCCATCTATCGGTAGCGTCCGTCATTATGAGGTGTTTCATCCATAATGCCGCCAGAGCAGGTACGGGGTTCTAGCAGGAATAAGAAGAAGAATCAATGCGCCAGCCATATGACTAAAGCATTTGATCTATATGCGGCTTTGAAGTCCTCTAGTACGTCCTAGTGAGGTACCTCGGCTGTTTCGAAGGAGGCTTTGCAGTTGATGCGACACATCGGCATGACATAATCCTGACTGACCTGGGCACATGCGCATCATCAAGTACCTCAGTACAAGTATATGCCGCATTGGTAAAGAGCCAGCACCTTGACAAAAGAGATCCGGAAAAAATAAAACAAAAATAACCCAACCCATCGCACAATGCCATCATTTCCTCAAGCCAACCAGAACAGAACCCCCCCTTGTCTCATTTCCCGCCTGTCGTCGATTGTGGATCATCTTCGATTGCCCAAATGCCAGTGATCCACATGCACGCAAGACCCAATTAGGCCCGTTCAAGGCTACGGCGCCAGTGGTTTAGGGGCCACTATCAACTGAAGTCAGCGCCTGCACGGCACCCAATGGCCTCGACGCCTGTGCGCTCCGTTGAATGTTCAGCGCCGTCGGGCATCCCAGCTAGCCCATCAGTCCCGCTGCTAGCGCTGCGGCGGCCAAAAAGAGCTACAGAGGCTTCGCCACTGACCGAGCCTAAAAGTGGCCGACCCTGGGCCTCCCCTGTGATGCGACTTGGTCAGGGGCCCTTTTTCGTTCTTGAACTCACCTGCATCCATTCGCTCGTCGTCTTCCGAGGCCAGTACCAGAACGGCATCCAAAGCGCATACGAGTACAGAGGGCGACGCTGAAAGCAGCAGTTCCTGCAGTTGAAAGTCGGTACGGAATTTGGCCGTCGTCGATAAAACTACACGCCGAACAAAAACCACAGAAATCAATCCAATCCCACCCACCCCTGGTCTCAGTTGTAGTCTGGTGTGTGTGCGTGCATCCTTCTACGGTCCCCGCCCCCTATCACTAACCACTTTCTCGAGCCCTTCAGCGGCCCCGTCTTCTGTATCTCAGCCTTGCTCCAAAACCTCGTCCGTCTTTGGATCTTCAGCAGCGTTTGCGAAAAGACCGTCCGCGAAACAGCAGTAGCCAGCGCGGAGACACGAGACGACAAAGGCAATAGAACCCGTGAAAGGGACAACAGGAACAACAAGAGAAACGAAGAGAGAAAGAAGAGAAAGAGAAAAGAAAAATATCCGCCAGAAAACCCCCTCTCCCCCCCTCCCCCCACTGCAGGCCCAGCCCTGTCCATCTTGCTAGCAAATTAGGCCTCCATCATGCGAGCGGTCCAGGGCTCGCACTCCGCTGCCGTTACGTGTTTCGCCTACCCACTTCTCTCCACGATCAATTATCATGTCGTCCGCTGCCGATAAGTCAAGGCAGTCTTCTGGCGGCAGATCCCTCTTCTCCAGAGGCAAGCACCGCGCCGACAAGCGCTACACCGACATCGATCCCAAGAGCTCCTCAGATCAGTTCGAAACGGCGTCCATAATTTCTTCGCGCTCCTCGCGCCACAAGCGGGAGTCGTCGTCGATTTCGATCGACCAACCCAGTTCTCCTGATGCTGGCATCAACCAGATGGCGGGTGTGATCACGTCCATCCCCTACGACGTCCCGCCAGGCTCCCGCTCGCCAGCCGCTCACGAGTTCATCCCCAAGCCCGACAACGTACCGCAGCGCCGCGAGCCTGTGCCTCATCAGCTCAACCTCAGCGGCTTCGATTACCACCAGTATCCGTCCATCGATCCGTCCGCCATGTCTTCCTCCCACCCCCACACCTCGGCGCGCCCGGGCACCTCGTCCAACATGTCCATCAACAACATCACCATGGCCACCACCGGCAAGCAGGCCCAGTACCAGCAATGGGGCCCCGGGCCTGCAGTCGGAGCTGTGCCTGGAGGCGGCCCGGCTCGCGGGAGCACGTCCAGCTCCGCGACCAACGGCTCGTATCCCGTGCGGTACGACTCTTACCAGAACCCTCACTATGGACGATCCTCAGGCGAGAGCTTCAATAACCCTTACGGCTCCGGCCAGGGCTACCTGAATCCGGCATCCGCCCGCTCCTCACACACAACGCTTGCGCCCTCGCCGCCTTTGAGCTCACATCACCAGCCTCACTCGCCCCGCGAGTCTCACCGGTTAACCAAGATGAGCGCCTACGGCCCGACCGCTCACGATGGTTTCTACTTCCCCAAGCCTGATGATAACTACGTTGTCGAGCAGATGTTTATGCAGCTCATGCAGAAGCGAGGATGGCACAATCTTCCCGAGCAAGCCAGGAGACAGATGACGGCCTACCCCGCAGAGAAGAAGTGGACATTGCTGCACCAGGACCGTCTGACGGAGTGGCAAGGAGAGCAGAAACGAAAGCAGACCGCCAGGGCCAATCAGTATGCCACACCCGACGTAACCACCTATTCTGATGAGGAGGGAACCCCCGAGTGGTATGTCAGGAGGGTCATGGAGGATAAGCTGGATGCGAAGGGTATGGGGTCTCTCGAAGTCAACTTGAGAACACAGCAGATTGGCTGGGTGAAACGATTCGTCGAATGTCAGGGTCAAGTGGCTCTGGTAACATTGCTGCTCAAGATCAACAGGAAAAATGCCAACGGAGGGCCAGCTTCTGGAGCGATCTCTGCACAGACGGAGAAGAATTTGGATCGCGAATACGACATTGTCAAGTGTCTTAAGGCCTTGATGAACAACAAATTCGGCGCCGACGATGCTTTGATGCAGTCAAAGGTCCTCCTGGCCTTGGCCAGTTGCCTTATTTCATCTCGACTTACCACGCGCAAGCTCGTCAGCGAAATTCTGACCTTCCTCTGCACCTGGGGCACTCACGGCGAAGGACACTTGAAAGTGATTCAGGCTCTGGACGAAGTCAAGACTCAAGTGGGCGAGAATGGGAGATTTGACGCCTGGATGCGGTTGGTGGAAGTCACCGTCGATGGGCGAGGAAAGATGGGCAGTCTTGTGGGTGCTAGCGATGAGCTTCGTACGGGAGGCATCGGAATGGAGAACCTACTGATGGAATACGCGGTTGCCACCCTGATTCTGGTCAACATGATCATCGACGCACCGGAAAAGGACCTCCAGATGAGGGTTCACATTCGAGCCCAGTTCCACGCCTGTGGCATCAAGAGGATCTTGACCAAGATGGAGGGGTTTCAGTACGAACTACTAGACAAGCAGATTGATCGGTTCCGCACCAACGAGGCCATTGATTATGAGGATATGCTCGAGCGTGAGAACAGCAGTGTGAAGGATAATATCGAGGGAGATGCCAAGGACTTGACCGACCCGATTCAAATCGCAGACACGATCCAACAGCAGCTACACGGAACCAAGACGCATGACTATTTCGTATCCGCGCTTCAGCACCTCATGCTCATCCGAGCCAACGATGGTGAAGAGCGACTACGCATGTTTCAGCTCGTCGATTCGATGCTCAGCTATGTGGCCATGGACCGACGCCTACCCAATATGGACCTCAAGCAGAGTCTCAACTTCACGGTTCAGAGTCTGCTGGACAAGCTGCATACCGATTCTGAAGCTCGGCAGGCACTCGATGAGGCGTTGGAGTCCCGACAGATTGCCGAGGCCGCCATGGCGGAGCGAGATGAGATGAAGGCAAAGTTGGAGCTCGGAGCCGATGGCCTCGTGGCCAAATTGCAGAGGCAGCTAGACGAACAGTCTCGGTTCATTGAGGCTCAGAGGCGCCAGGCAGACGGCCTCAAAGGCGAATTAAATAACATTCAAAGCGTCCGAGCCAAGGAAGCGCAGCGCTATGAGCTTGAGACAAGAGAGCTGTATCTGATGCTGCGAGATGCCCAGGACATTGCAGCATCTAATGCTGTTAAGGCCAGCAGTGGCAAGCCCGGCAAAGAAACCAGCTCAGCTCAGATGCAAGGTATTCTTGACCGTGAACGCCTCATGGAGCGTCTGCAGAAGCAGCTAGAGCGACAAAAGACCCAGTATAAGCTAGAAGGCAGAATTTGGGGAGACTCAGATGGTCCCTCCGATCGCCTCCGTGCCCTCAGAGAAGCCATGGATGGCGACGGGGAACCAGGCACCCCCCCTGGTGGCGGCACGCCACCTCGCGACTTCACTAACAGTGTTCTCGGAACCATCCATCGTGGTCGGAGAGCGTCCAAGCGACCGGCTAAGCTCGAGCAGCATGCTATTGACGAAGATGATGTCGAGATGGATGAGGAGGGTGTGGTTATCGAGCGCCCGAGAATCATCGAGATGAGACGACCAGTTGTCGATGCAAAGCAGCAGGCACAGCTTCTCGGCGAGATCGGTTCCAAGGTCAAGAAATACGAGGGCAGCGATTCCGAAGCCGACGAGGGCGCAACTACCGGCCCATCCCACCCAAGCATGGAGTCGTCATCCCCCATTACTCCGGCAGAAGGCGAGGCCCCCAAGGTCGAGATCACCGCTGCCGGAGGACCCCCGCCGCCGCCGCCTCCGCCTCCTCCCCCGATGCCCGGTCAACTGCCCGGCGTTCCACCTCCTCCGCCTCCTCCTCCACCTCCACCGATGCCGGGCGCGTTCCCCGTTCCCCCACCTCCTCCACCTCCTCCACCTCCGCCCCCTATGCCCGGTGCGATGGGAATGCCACCACCTCCCCCGCCTCCGCCGCCCATGCCTGGTGTCGGAGGTATGGCACCGCCTCCACCACCGCCTCCTGGCATGCCTGGCGCTATCTCCGGTCACTACTTGCCTCAGACACCCGCCTTCTCCGCCTCGCCTTCTGTTGGCTTGCCAGTGATGCGGCCTAAGAAGAAACTCAAGGCTCTTCACTGGGAGAAGGTTGATACCCCTGAGACCAGTCACTGGGCTGCTCACGCTCCCTCTGCCGAGGAACGAGAACAGAAGTACAATGAGCTTAGTCGCAGAGGAATTTTGGATGAAGTCGAGAAGCTTTTCGTGGCCAAAGAAATCAAGAAGATTGGTGGATCTGGCGGCAAGAAAGATGATAAGAAACAGCTTATATCGTCCGACCTTCGGAAAGCATTTGGTATGTTGATTGTTTGGAGACTCCCGTTGCACCTTTGGTAATGTTGAGCTAACATGTGAATTTCTAGAAATCGCTTTTGCCAAGTTCTCTCAGTACTCGGTTGAAAAGATTGTGCAGATGATTATCCATTGCGACGACATCATCATCACAAATCAGGGAATCATGGACTTCTTGTCAAAGGACGACATGTGCAACATTAACGACAACGTCGCCAAGCAAATGGCACCCTATAGTACTGACTTGACAGGGCCAGACGCCAAGAACCAAACGCGTGAACAGGATCCCGAAGAGCTCACGCGACAGGATCAGATGTATCTGTATACGGCATTTGAACTTCATCATTACTGGAAGAGCAGAATGAGGGCGCTTGCTCTAACGCAGAGTTTCGAATCAGATTATGACGAGATCAGTGCGAAGATGCAGGACGTTGTCGCTGTCTCCGAGTCATTGAGAGATTCGGTCGCACTTATGAATGTCCTTGGTCTCATCTTGGACATTGGAAACTACATGAACGATGCCAACAAGCAAGCGCGCGGTTTCAAGCTTAGCTCGCTCGCTAGACTGGGCATGGTCAAGGATGACAAGAACGAATCGACGCTGGCCGATCTTGTGGAGCGTATTGTTCGAAACCAGTATCCTGAGTGGGAGAGCTTCGCCGACGACATTACTGGTGTCATCACGGCACAAAAGATTAACATTGAACAGCTTCAAGCCGATGCCAAGAACTACATTGCCAACGTGAAGAATGTGCAAATGTCCCTGGACAATGGTAACTTGAGCGACCCCAAGAAGTTCCACCCCCAGGATCGCGTCGGTCAAGTCGTTCAGAGAGTTATGAAGGAGGCCAGAAGGAAGGCGGAGCAGATGCAAGTCTACTTGGAGGAGATGATGAAGACTTACAAGGACATTATGTTGTTCTACGGAGAAGATCCCGCAGACGAGAATTCCCGGAGGGACTTCTTCACCAAGCTAGCCGGCTTTTTGCAGGAATGGAAGAAGTCGCGCGAGAAGAACGTTTTGTTGGAGGAGACAAGGAAGCGCAACGAAGCCTCCATGAAGCGCAAGCATGCGCAGACGAAAGCGGCCAGTCTCTTGGCAGACAATGGACCCGCATCGCCATCGAGCACTGGCGCCATGGACTCACTGCTCGAGAGACTTCGAGCAGCAGCGCCGCAGGCACGGGACCAGAGAGACCGTCGCCGTCGTGCCCGCTTGAAGGATCGCCACCAGGTCCGTGTGGCCTCTGGGCAGCAAATAAACGATCTCGACGAGATACCAGACATCGAGACCAACTTCTCCAAGTCTGAGCCAACAATTGACGAAGACGGAGATTCGCAAACACCCGTTTCACTGCCTCCTCCCTCGCGAGATGGCAATAAGGAGGATGATCTGGCTGACCGAGCAGCGGCACTACTGCAAGATGTGCGCGGAGGCGATGGAAACGACGAGGCGGATGTCGAGAGGAGAGAGACGATGAGAAAGGCGAGGAGGCAGACGGCAGAGGAGGAACGGAGGGCAAGAAGAAGACGGAGGGAGAGGGCCTCCAGCACAGTAGACGGAGCTAAGGATGAGTCTTCTATTTTATCGGTATCAGAGGATATCCCACCCACGCCAACACTTGACGTGCCGAAGCAAGAGGAGGAGGCTACAACGCCGACGACACCGGAAGTAAAGGCAGATTCGAAGGAGGAAGAAAACGCTGGCCAAGACGGTAGGCCGGAGGAATCCGAGAAGATACAGGAGTAATTGTCACACACAACATCATCACCGTGTATTTTCTAGAGAACCAAGAAAGAAAGAAAAAAATTCACTATGAAACAAGAACCATGGATCAGCATATATATATATATATATATATATATATACACATATATACCTGCCAGCAAGTACATACACATTTAATGTTTACAACTGCAACAGCCACAAGAGGCGAGAAGAGAAGACGTCTCCTTCGTTCGTTTTTTGTCCGTCCTTTTTGGCTCATTTCCTTTTCGATTTGGAAGAGAGCTGGCGAATTTGGATACATAGACGTTGTGCTACTGTTGTCACTCTGCGTTTTGGCTGTCCGTTCGAGGATGTGGTTGTTGGTGTGGCCTTAGTTCTTCTGTGTTATTATTCCCTTTTGCGGATGTGGATAAGTTCTGGGTTTCTTGAAGTTGAGGAAATAATTGTATGCATTATAGTGCAGCATATTAGCGGTAGTCGCATGTACAGCGTTCCAGTCACGTAGACAAGGGGAGCCTACTCAATTAATATACATCATACGATTTATTCTTTTTTTGATACAACATTCTGTAGTTAAGTAAACAATAAAGATTGAAAACCAGAAAGAAAAAAAAGACCCCAAGTGCTATGCCATCATGGATATCGTTACATAAGAAAATGGTAAAAAAAAAAATAAACCTTTGATAATCCGATATATTCCATCCTCCAAAAGCGCCCTCTTTTTTCCCATATAGGAGAAGACGCCTCTTTATCGCGACGGGCTTAGAGGCCTGTTGAATCCTCCCTGCCGATTCATGTACTGCCGATACTCCGACTTCTTCTCCTTGCGCACGCCGCCGGCGTTGTTGCCCGCGACCTTTTTCCCCTTTGTGGTCCCGAAGCCGCCGAAGCCCATCATGGCCTGCATGGCGGCCACGTCGTCATCGTCCTGGCCCTCGACCTCGATGTCGTCGTCGTACTCGTCCTGCTCCATTCTCACCGGCGAGGGAGATGCATCTCGTCTGCTGCTGCGGTCGCGACGAGGGGGTGAGGGGCTGCGCTTGTCGGATTTGACTTTGATGTTGGGCTGGGATTTGCGGGAGGTGTTTTCTGGATGGGGGCGGGTAGGCAGGGCGGAGAGGGAAGGGGATGGTGAGCGGCGGCGGTCATCGCGATGTTTTGCTGCTTTTTGCCGATGTATGTTAGCAAGAGGATACCAGTAGCTTGAAGAAGATGTTCATTGTCCGTGTGCTTACATCGTTTGTCATCGCGATCATCCCAATCGTCCTGCCGACGTGGGCTATCCCGTCTATCTCCATCTCGTCCTGGGCGACGGTCTCGGCCACCTCGATTTCTGTCTCCCCCACGATCTCGTCGGTGCTTATCCGGTGACATTGAGCGATCTCTCTGATTATCACGTCGTTCCAGAGACCGCGACCGGTAGCCTCTGCCTCGGCCACGATCTCTCTCTCGGTCTCGATTGTCCCAGCCGCGCTCGCGCTCGCGGTCTCGGGGAGGGTTTCTGTCGCGACGGTCTGAATCATCCCACATCTGACGGCTGTCGGGCCGCCTGGAGCGACGTGAGTCGTTCATGATGGAATAATATGCTTTGAAATTGCGGTAGCTGATCAGTTGGATAATTCGCAACAGCGAGCAGACTATGACGTTGGAGCTTGAAGTTTCTAGAATCAATTTGGGCTGTACTTTTGGGTCAAGGCTGAAGACAATGACAGGGGTAAAAAGACTAAAAGTGTGGCTTGTATGGCTCTGTGGCGTATCCCGGTAGCTTGATTGGCCACCTGCCATGAGTAGCTCCTCAGCCTTGCAGTGACCTCTAGCAGCACCACCGTGTTCATTGCACCCTGGAAACTGTTGCTGATCGACATTCAGTCTTGACTTGGCCTTTTTCTCTCCATTGGATGAGGAAAGACTCCTGGTAATTATCTTTACATAGAGCTGAGCTCTGTAGAGAAAAGACGAAGGAAAAGGGCACAAATGGCCAAGTTTGCCCAACTGCTGGCCTCTGCGGCCGCGCTGGCGGTTGGTGCCTCAGCTACGGGCAGCGAAACCGTCCTGATTAACGAAATTGGTCGTCTGAACAACCAGAGCTTGCTATGGGGACCTTACAAGCCAAATCTCTATTTTGGAGTGAGGCCGAGGATGCCCCAGGGCCTGTGGACGGGCTTGATGTGGGGGAGAGCTGAGACGTACATGGATATCCAGCAGTGTATGTGAGAGGATTTAGTGAGATGGCGATTGTTTTTATGAATCTAATGCTAATCTAATGGCAGTGTTCCGCTACACTTGTGAGCAGGGCCAGGACATTCATGGATATGGTTGGGATGAGTACGATGCACGGACTGGTGGCGTTCAGACAATTCACGACGAAGGCAACGGCATTGACATCACCACTTCTTTCATCAAGGTTCCCGGAGGCAACCATGGTGGCAGCTGGGCTGCGAGAATCAAAGGGACTGTCCGTGATGATACACCTGACGACACCAAGTATCTGGTGCATTACTACATCGCCCAAGAAGGCCTGGGAGATCTCGAGGTCCAGGGTGAGGACGGTGATGGACTGGGATTCGAAGGCGACGTCACTTTGAAAGGAAGCTCCGGTGCCTTGGGCGATTACACTGTTGTGATTACTGAGGGATCCGGCAACCATCCGGAATCTGACCATGAGATATCCGCTTCACGACGAGGAGATAGGACCGTGGTACGAAGCCTCGTCCTCCCTGGAGAACATATCTGGCAGGCAAAACCTGCAGTGTTCCAGCAGCTGCAGGAATCCATCCAGGAGGTTCAACAACAATACACTGACGAAACTTTGCCTCCCCCATGGCAAATCTACCGACTCAAGCCCCAGGCTGGTGGCGGTAACGTCCATCTCATTCAGAAAGTATTTGAAGGATCATTCGAATTCGACGTCATCTTCTCATCGGCCTCGGCTGGCAAGGAATTGACAAGCCAAGATGTCACGCGAGAGATTAAAGAGACTTCGGAGGCTTTTGCACAGCGATTCTCAAGCGTCTTTGATTTGAAAAAGCCATACAACACTGACAAGTACCAAAAGTTTGGCAAGAGCATGTTTTCCAACTTGATTGGAGGCATTGGATATTTCCAAGGACATCAACTGATTGACCGGTCTTATGCGGATGAGTACGAGGAAGAGAATGAGGGCTTCTGGGACGATACGGCCGAAGCCCGAGCACGCAAGGCTCAGCAACTGGAAGGCCCATATGAGCTGTTTACGAGTGTTCCTTCGCGACCATTCTTCCCTCGCGGATTCTTCTGGGACGAGGGATTCCACCTCATACCAATTGCTGACTGGGACATTGACTTGACGCTCGAGGTTGTCAAGAGCTGGTATAACACCATGGACAGCGACGGATGGATCCCCCGTGAGCAGATTCTTGGCCCAGAGGCCAGAAGCAAAGTGCCAGCGGAATTCCAGGTCCAATACCCTCACTACGCCAACCCACCGACCCTATTTTTGATCATTGAGGACTTTATGGAGCGCCTTCGTGGTGCCAACGGTAGCGCGCCTGCCGAGAAGGAGACGCTATCTCAAGGGCAGACCTTGTATAATGCTCATCTGGATAATCTGGAGCTGGGTGGCGATTTCCTCCGCAAGATTTATCCACTTCTTCGACGGCAATACGATTGGTTCCGCAAGACGCAGAAGGGTAACATTAAGGCATATGACCGAGAGGCCTTTTCCTCCAAGGAGGCTTATAGGTGGAAGGGCCGGTCCGAGACGCATTGTCTTACCAGCGGTCTGGATGATTACCCTCGACCGCAGCCGCCGCACCCGGGTGAGCTCCATGTGGATCTCATGTCGTGGGTGGGCTTCATGACCAAGTCTCTCATCAATATTGCGGATGCGTTGGGCATTGCGGATGAGATTGCCGAGCTCAAGAAGAATCTGTTTGCCATTGAGCGTAACCTTGATGACCTCCACTGGTCGGAGAAGGATGGCTGCTACTGCGATGCCACCATTGATGAATATGAAGAGCATGCTCTCGTGTGCCACAAGGGATACATCTCGCTGTTCCCATTTTTGGTCGGGTTGATGAAGCCTGACGATGCTAAGTTGGGCAAGATTCTTGACCTCGTGGGTGATGAGAGTCACCTGTTCAGTCCTCATGGTCTACGCAGCTTGAGCAAGCAAGATCCGCTCTACGGAACGGAAGAGAACTACTGGCGCAGCCCAGTATGGATGCCCATCAACTACATGGCATTGACACAACTCCACGTAAGTCTCACAAATTTGCTGTCACGATGGACAACTTGCACCAGCAGCCCAAGATTTTAAAGCTAACTCGATTCGCAGAAAATCGCTACCCAAGAGGGTCCCTTCCAAGGCAAGGCTCGAGGCTTATACAACGAGCTGCGCACGAATCTGGTCGACACTGTATTCAAGAGCTGGGAGGAGACAGGCTTCGCTTGGGAGCAGTACAACCCTGAGACAGGCGCTGGCCAGCGCACGCAGCACTTTACTGGATGGACGAGCTTGGTGGTGAAGATTATGGCCATGGCGCCGTTGGACGAGGCGGCGCCCATTAGGGATGAGCTGTGAAGATGACAATTTTTTTTTTTTGAGTTTGACGCCTTAGACGATAGCTCAGACGATAGCCCAGACATTGCCAAGATAGAGTACTGCAGTAGAAGAGATTGGTTCAGATGCATGGATGCAACCCTGGTTGGGCTGGTTGGGCCGAAAACGAGGCAGCAGATCCGGCGGATGCCATTGGCATGCTTGCTTGGGCTACGTGGCACCTGTGACGCTCAGGCCGCAATTTTCAACCCCCGTAAAGCGCACGCATATCGTCTGCAGCTCTACATCTACACGTATCCCATGACTCGGCAGGGAGAGATTGGCGAAATGTCGTGTGCCGAAGCTATCGGCGGGTTCGCATCTCTCAGTGGTTCGCGCGGGATGCTTTTGGCTGGTACTTCTGACAGCGGTTCGCAGGACCGTTGGATCCTGTGTGCTGACTCAATTCAACGACATGTCTTGTTGTATGTGGTAAAAGCGAGCAAGAAGAAAGACTCTAATGAATGATCGGTCACGAATAAAAATGTTGGTGATGTTGTTGTCGCTTGAGAGTACATGTAAGGAGGACGTTGTAAAGTATGAGTCAGGTTTGGACCGGTTTTAGGACGTGTATGAGTAGTGCAGCGAATAACGTCGATCCAATCAATGGACTTCAACCGAAACATTGAATCATTTCCCACCAAAATACAACTTGTGTGTTTTAAACCCACCACCAATGGCTGTGCTCTCTCAAAAAGCTCTACAGAATGGCCTCACCATCAGAAAAGCCACAGCTGAAGATGTGCCCTTCATACAAGCCATAGTCAATGCCAGCTACTCCAAATATATCGAACGCATAGGGAAACCCCCCGCGCCTATGGTGGCTGATTACAACGAGTTGCTCAACACACGCGATATTTATGTCCTAGAATCTACTTCCGATGACAAGGTCGTCAAGATTGTCGGTTCTATTATTCTGCGTATAGATGTTGAAGCAGACGCAGTCATGGTTAACAATTTGGTTGTTGAGCCTGCGGCCCAGGGAAGAGGCTATGGTCGTGTTCTTATGGATTTTGCGGAAGATGTTGCGAGACAGAAAGGGATTGGATGGATGGCTTTGTTTACGAATATCAAGATGTATGAGAACATTGGGCTGTATGCTAAGCTTGGGTATGCGGAGACGGGGAGGAGGACTGAGGATGGTTATGAACGAGTGTATTTTCGCAAAGAATTGAAAGCAACGAACTAGACTAGACTAGAGATTTGTTTTGAAAAAGAAAGAATCCTATGCCTGCAACCTTGTGCATCAATCCGATGTGTATTCACTACGTTTTCTTTCAAGTCTTTAGCAACGGCATTTCTTAACCCACTCAGTGCTACGTCCAAAGGGCAGTCCTCGGCTCACTCTCTTGTAGCGGCGATGGCACCGTTCACATCGCATCGAATGAATGTAGTGATAGGTGCGAAATTTGATTATAGGGTCTGGCCGGGTGCGAGGACCATGTCGATAGGGTGAATGATGATCTTCATATCCATGTGCCAAGTAGGGACGATGAGACTCATAGTCATAGCCACGATGTTGAGGAGGAAGGCGACGAGCACGCTGCTCTTCATGGAGAGCACGCCGAAGTCGGTCTTGACGATCAAGCTCAAATGCTTCTTGACGAGAACGCCGAAATTGTTGGAGGAATGCGTCTTCATCTTCATCAAACATGGAGTCTGCGGGGGTTCGACGGCGAGGAGTCTGTCGTCGTTCTACAGGCTCGTCCAAAAAGGCTTGACGAGAGCTGCGGCCTTGTGTCTGGGGATGGCGTCGCTGGAGGGCTTCCTCCATGTCGTCATCTTCCGACTTGAAGGCGGGTGAAACGGCACGACGTTGCTGTTGTTGTTGCCGCTGTTGCCGTTGTGGCCGCTGTTGTTGTTGCTGAGTCTCTTCACGATTAGGTTGAGGAGCGCGTGGGGGCTCTGTTCCAGCCTGAGGCCGGGTAGAAGAGTCGTCATCATCATCTTCTTCTTCTGCATCCTCAACTGTAGGTGGGCGATGAACCGGCTCCTGTTGTCGCTGAGTCTCCTGGGGAGATTGTTGTTGACGTGGGAGCTCCTGTGGAGGTTGTTGTTGTTGTTGCTGTTGTTGCTGTCGCGAGGACTCTTGAATAGGAACATGTTGTTGACGTGGGAGCTCCTGTGGCGGATCTTGTTGCCATGAGTGCGAGAACTCCTGAGGAGGCTGGTTAGGGTCACGCTGGTAAGGACCCCGCTCGTAAGGATCTCGTTGATAAGGATCTCGCTGGTAATAGTCCTGCGGGTAACGATCCGGAGGGTAACCATCTTGATAATAAGGATCCCGCTGGAAAGGATCATGATGGTACATATCACGAGCGCGATAAGGGCGCTGGTAAGGCGGCTGCCATGAAGGATCATGCGCTGACTGTGAAACAAATCTCGGCTCAGGTCGCTGGGCAGGTTGCCGAAGAAGAGCTTCGTCATGGGAGTCATAATAACGCCCATCGAAATGACCATAAGAATATTCATAAGGAGGAGGCTGTTGATATTCAACAGCATGATCCCTCAAGCTCAATTGACCGAAGTCTTCATAACAAGCAAAAGGGGCAACAGAAAAAGGGACAGGGACAGGGACAGTAGCAAGAGGTGGTGGAGGAGGAGGAGGGCCAGAGTAGATGAAGAGATGCCCGGGGTGGAAGGGATTCGGGATGCTTCCCTGCGGCGATCCGTTATTCTCCTGATCAGACGTTGGCTTATACACTCCGTCTTCCACTGTGCCCCAGGTTTCTGCTTCGGTGCTTCCCGGTTTGATCGTAGACAGCTTCTTATCAGCGAGGCAAAAGATTAAGAGCTTCGGATCAGTCTCTGCTTTCTCGTCTTCGGCAAGCGATATTTTGGCAGAAGCTCCGTCTATCTTGGCACTCGAAAAGGGTGCGTCTAATAGCAAAGTCAGAGACGTTGAGCCTTGAGGTTGTAGACATAGCATTACATACCTTTCCACTCATTGTTACTATGCTCTAAATAACGAAAGGTTTGGTCCGCAGCAACATAGACAAAGTATACGGTGTCTTTAGCTTGGAAGCTGGCCATGGGGGTTCCAGGAAGAGCTTCAGCGTTTGGGAGTTGGGCAATCTTCCACCCATGTAAGCTGCCATCATCTTCGATGGCGCCGATAGTACCATCGGGGTTTTGGTAGAAAACCACGATTGTAAATTCACCACAGGCGACGGCAAGTTGGCTTTTGTCGTGAACTCGGATGTCCAAGTCGTCTAGCTCCTCGTCCTCCCAGCGGCTATCTTCTTCTTCCTCTTCATCTTCATCATCGCCTTCATCCTCAGCTTTCGAGGTCTCTGTGAAGCATTTGAGGGTGTGTGTTTGATCTACAACAAAGATTCTCTATGTTTTTGTCGTATAGTCAGTAATTCTCTCGTGTAAGTGTGTTAGGGTTACGAGTCCATAGGTACCTTGTAATGCAAGTTCACAAGAGGTGCAGATGTATCACTCCTAACGCCAGTTACTACTTCCACGCGGTCGATTAATTCGGAACCTGTCCATGTTTCCATAAACAAGGAATTCTTGACCTCATGGAATAGATGAGTTGATTTGCCGTCGGTAGAGGCAGAGCCTCCGGCCGCCAAGAGGAAGCGGGTCACGTCCTGA
The DNA here is from genome assembly GCF_003025095.1 of Trichoderma harzianum CBS 226.95. Taxonomy (NCBI): domain Eukaryota; kingdom Fungi; phylum Ascomycota; class Sordariomycetes; order Hypocreales; family Hypocreaceae; genus Trichoderma; species Trichoderma harzianum. Next base: position 1,866,949 of record NW_020209251.1, on the reverse strand, counting down.
AGCCTGCCCATTGCTGTAATGCTCCGGTGAGGCCGATGCTGCTTGTTTTCGGTGCCCTGATATTGAATGAAGTTACGAAGTGACGTCCAACCCAACTCTAATAAGAAATATCCCTGTGCAACAGGCTAACTGCTTTTATAACATGTGTACCCAAAATTTCTGCACGCAACGCAATCTCTTCCCCATTGGGCCACACCAGATGTCACCCTTTGGGCTGAAATTTTGAGCCTCAGCGCGGGTCCAGTCTCGATGACGTCTCGTCTATCAAGTTGTTCCTCAAGCCTGGGTAAGAGAAGAATTTTTTCATCATATGATCCGTGAGCTGGCATTCCCTGGCAAATCAACTCCCGATGCATTGGTTCACATCCTCGAGAGCGGCATGGAAAGAAGCCACACGCTTGACGTGGGCGAGCCTGATGCGTTCGATTTGCTGTTTTTTATCCGAAGGCGTGCGACGAGGCTTCCAATGAGGGTCGCGAACTTCTTGGAAAGTGTGTCAATGACGCTGGAAATGCTTTCTTAATAGGCGGCTTCATTCACCGGCCGGGCGGGGGCTGTGTCGACGTGTCACAACATTGCATTCGAATACATGATGTGGCTTATGATTTCTTGAGTTATAGGTTGCATTGCAGGGACGTTTATGTATGTTGGTCGGTAAACACACTCACTTATCAGTGCGGCTGAACTTGAATGCAGAACACTCACCGAGTGGATTCTAGAGATGACATCCGTTCTCGTCGCATGCATATGTATGCAAGGAAAATGACATATCGGAAGACGGTCGGTAACTCCTCAAGTAACGAGGCTGTGCACAAGTCACTTTGTATATCTACTCCGTAAATAAATGAGGCTCTTTGGGGGTGCCTTGTGCCTGATCTTTTACATCGAAATCTTCTCTCATCGGGTGCTAGCCGCCTATATAAACTTGTGATCAGTCACAAAAACGTTCAGGGCAACCAACACTTCCACTATCTTCTCCCCTGCAATTTATAGTATTCGTTCCCCCGGAAACCATTCCGAAAGCCAATCAAAATTTCACTCAAAATTTCAATCAATCTTTTCTCGAGAGCAGAGCAATGATCACTCTCCACGATGCCGCTGCCCAGGGCAGTCTTACCACAGATACCCTTGAACATTACAAATCGGCCTCTCTCCACTTTAACATTGACGAAATCGATCGCAAGGGTCGGACCGCACTCGCTTATGCTTCTTTAAAGGGCCATATCGACGTCGTTAAAGTCCTGTTGGGCGAAAATGCAAATGTTAATCATATCAACGACAAGAATCGAACTGCCCTATGGTATGCGTCTTTCAGCCACTCTTCCGTCACCCAGCAGCGGCGTCGCGAAGTCATCGAGTATCTCTTGCATAAAGGTGCAGATCCCGATGTCCAAGCAATAGATGGCACGACTGCCCTCATGAAGCTCATTGAGCATCGGGATCCCGGTGCCATCAAGCTTCTGACAGACATGGGCGCATCTACTACCATAGGAGTCAAGAAAGGAGCAAACCCTGTGACCATTGAAGAGTTCGCAGAGGCCACCAAAGACCCAGCGGTGATCCAGGCCATCAAACAAGATACATTGCCTGCCAAGAACAGGGATGAGATTGTGACTGAGATTATCAACTACTTCTTCAAGTCCATTGGTTTCATGAACCATACCCTCAAAGGTGCGGTCAAGACGATTTTTGGCATCCAGGGTAACATGAATCAGTCCTTTGGTGTAAGTGACACGAATCCTCAATTTACATTTCGTGAATATTGACTTGAGTCTTCTCTTAGTGTGTACCTGAGAACATGCGATCCAACGTCTCAAACGCCGCGGATGTCCCACCCGAAAAGACGGAGAATTTGAGAAACAGGATCTTCACCGACTCAAACATGACTGATTCTTTCGTCTTCGGAGATCCCCAGTCCCAGTCCCAGTCTCAGCCCCAGCCCCAGCCCCAACCCCAGGATGTCAAAACAGTTGCTCTCGATAAAGTTACAGATGATGTTACAGATGATGCTGCTTCTGCTTCCGTTCCGCTTGTGTCTGAGATTTCACAGCACACCACGGCAGAAGAATTCCAGGCCAGCATGATGCAGTTTATTAATGACACCGGACTCGATTATTTCTTTGAAGATGGTAATCCACTCCTGAAAACTATTGCGAGCAAAGCAGTAGAGCTTCAAGGAAAGACAGACAACTTGCTCAAAGAAGACAAGGATATCCAGGACATTACAAAGCTTGCTCTTTACCAACCAGTCTTTTATTGCGGTGAGTTCAACCATAAGCATGTTACCAATCAGATGTGCAGGTACTAATGATCACATTGCTCCACCAGACGACAGCGGTTCAATGAAACAAGGCACACGCCAGTCTGACCAGATTGATCTTGTTCGACGAGTCGCCCGAATCTCTACATTGTTGGTACCCGACGGCTTCGGAGCAGGCTTGCTCTTCATCAACGACAAACGCGATATGAACCCAAAGCTGAAGGCCGAGCAAGTCGAAGAGATTATGAAGACAACTAAGCTCGGTGGCAAGACCAGGATTGGCACCCAACTCGAACAGAAGATTCTCAAGCCCCTGATTTACGATGTCATCAAGGCGGGTGGAAAGATAGAGAGGCCTATTCTCATTTCCTGCATCACGGATGGCTGTGCCAGTGGTGAGACCAGAACCAAGTTCAAGGAGGCAATTGTCAGCTGCATTGAATTCCTTACCGAGCACGATTACCCTACTCAAAGTATGCCATGATTTAATGGACACGGTGCATCAAATACTGACTGTTTTGATAGCTGTTCGATTCCAAATTAGTCAGATTGGCAATGATTCCTCTGCAGCAGATTTTCTGCAACAGCTGAAAGAGGATGACGAACTGACTGAGTGGCTCTACTGCACCACCCGTAAGTACTTCGTGTTCCACAACATAGCTGCCCAATAACGAGCACACAAAGGCTAATACAAGTTCAAACCTAAAGAGCGCCTTGATGAGGGATGCAGAGAATTCAACGAGAATGAAGAGGATCTCGAGCGATGGGTAAGTTGGGTTGCAACAGATGCTTAAATACGCCATGGTTGTGCTAATGAACCACACAGCTTCTGCAAACACTCATGGGACCGATTGCCAGCTTGGGAAGCTGCAGCGACTAAATGTATAGGTAGATTTATGTGCTTAATAGGTGCTGCGGAGTTATGGGAGTAAATGGAATCAAACGAGGTGGGACTCGTTGGCAAAAGTTCAGGCGCTATGGTGGGAGTTGGGAGGATTCTTTCTTTGAGACATTCTTTGGTCATACTTTCCTTTTGTTGAAAAGCTTTCTTTCTCTTCTTTTTCTTCTTCTTGTATTAGTCGCCTTTTTTTTTTCTATCGCTGGACTGCCTACGCTGAAATTTCCTTTACAGCTTGTTTCTTAGTTGATCAACTTGACTTTCTTTAGGTTAATGATAATGCATTGGTAGTATTGACACACAAACTTTGGTCAAGAGCTTTGTGTAGCCCAGGAGCCATCGTAGCTTAATTTCTAAAGTTTATCAACTCCCCTTTTCAATTGTGTGATTTTATTCATTGAGAATTTTTTGTTATCTGAAAGTGTCCTCGGGGTGGCTATATTCAAGGTTTGAGACGCGATAGGCTGATTTTGTTGTCGCCTATATCATCCCCCCAACTTCCCTTCCTTGTCTTCTCTTTCATTACCATTCTTAACCAAAATCTTCGTCTTACAGTCGATTTCAACCATCGCAGATTTGAGCGCGCTAAACTCCTTTTTACCGTTATTATCTCGCAGACTTGGAAAGATGTCAGCCACGGATAACTCCATATCATCTGTCAACGACAAGCAACCGCCGACTACATTTTCTACTCTTGACAACCTTTTCGACGAGTTAGAGACTACAACCAGCCAATGTCTCGTTGTCGACCACGTCAGTCGTCAAACATATGAAAATATCTGTGCAGAAAGGGCAGAGAGGCGTCGCAGGTACCGATTTTTCCTGTACCTCGGCGAAATCCAGAATCTCATCATAACGATGCCAAATCCATGTCATGGTGCTGCCAGTCGACATCTTGAATGCGTCCTTGCTCGAAAAATAAACGCAATGGGGTTGAGTGGGGAGTGGCTCCACGAGGGCAGCATAACTTACCTTGAGAGATTCGATGGAGACCTCCTTTCTTCTGGAGAGGCTAATTTAGCTGGTCGGCCATCTTTTCTTCGACCCTCAATATTACATGATTGGCCGACGATTGTTGTCGATTTTGGTCCTTCCAATTCGATGCCGCTCCTCAGAAAAAAGGCCAGTTGGTGGTTTAGAGCCTCAAGACATGATGTAAAGGTCGTCCTTCTATTCGAGGTGAATACATCCACTGGAGACATCACCATCGAGCAGTGGAGAGCAGGCCCTCTTCGTGTCCAAAAGATTGCTATCAAAAGAGTCATTGATGCATCTGGCACTATCCCAGTAGCATCCTATGAGGTGTTTCGCGGCCCACTATGGCTGAATTTTCGGAACCTGTTTCTTCGCCCGCCTAGGAGAGACTCAGGCGAAATGGATGTGGTCATAAACAATAATGAGTTGCAACGTCTTGCCAAGGCTACTTGGAGAGCCGAGAGATTAATAGGGGAGGCATAGAGGTTGTTTTTTGTTCGGGCGTTGTTGCGAATATAGGGGTATTTCTGTACGTCTTATAAGAAAAACTAAGCTTTTTGTATCGGCTTGATTGAAAGCAACTTGAGAGAAAATATAGAAGGGTAAGTCTGTATTACTATAGAAAGTATCATTCATTCTATAGGTGAATTATTATAGAAGAGTTATAATAGAGCAAAAATGCTATAGTGTAGTAGATAGATATACCACTAGTAGATAGATATACCTCTAGTAGACAGAGATAGATCTAGTAGACAGAGGTTGATTAGAATATAGAGATAGATTTAATATATAGAGGTAGATCTAGTAAATAAACTCAGCGAGGGTCGTTACATTCTATGTCAGAAAAATCATAAATCAGTTTGCTCATAAGGCTCCCAAGCCTACTCAATCACAAACAGTCGACTCTGTCAACATCGTTAGCTTCATATCTATCCGTTCGGGAATGATACTTACTCCAACCATGTCCGCCCTATCCCCCCATTGTCCAAACGATACGCCCGCAAACTCAGTCATTCCGTCCTCAATGTCATCCTCATCTCGATCATCGTCATACAACCTCAGCTCCTGCATTTTGCTTACATCTCCCGGTGCAGGTATAAGCACGAGAAGTCGCTTTTTACCAGTTTTGAGCATCTTTTCGTCCAGTCTGACAAGGTTAACGTCCTTCAATGTGTCCACCAGTATAGCTCGTTGCTGTTTTGGCTGCCACTCAACCCAGCACTTTTTCTCATCACTCCAAGCTGGTGGTCTATGAAATTTGAACGCGTAGAGCACCTGTCTCCCTGTCCATCTTGGGAAGATTGTCGTCGGCATAATGTCAAACGTCACATTATCCTGATTTGTGGCCTCTTCCGACGATCCTAGAAACACCTTTGCGAAATCGCTGTGCTGGAAAAAAGAAAGATATGTGTTGTGCGGCTTGTTTTTCTTTCCAATGGCGCAAAGACGCTTACCGAAGAAACCTATGCCTAACCATGCGCATATGGTGCGAAAGACTTCTTCGGTGATCTTTGTGCCTCTGCTTCCGCCAGTCTTTATTTTTGGTCTCATATTGCTAGAGAGTAAAACATAGGTCAGCTCATACGAGAAGATGATGTAGAATTCATTCGGAGGTTTATCACAACTTACTGTATACCCACTACCATTGGATGTCCACCGTAAGGAATCCAGACCGGTGCTCCGCTCATTCCTTGCTCTGTCGGTGCTTTGTATTCCACACATTGTTTCCCACTTGACTTGATTGAACCGGAGCTGTGTTGCAGCGGGGAGCTTGGATCATTTCCCCCATAGCCACATACGTTGGCAACCTTTGATCCTTGTAAGTTGAAAGAGGAGCTGAGCCCAAGATTCAACCCCAAGCCCTGCCTATTGCTTTCTTTGGTCTTGTCCTTCACCAGCAAGATGATGCCATAGTCATAGGAGCCCTTATCCGGGGCTTTGGGTCCTTTATCTGAGTCTTTGGACTGAGTCTCGAGAATTTCGATATACTGGGGACAGATTTTGAACCCAGCAACTGGCTCGGGCTCTGTTTCATCTTTTCCAGGCCCTTCTCCGTTATTCTTCGCGTTCTTCTCGGACTTTGCACAGAAGACCTTCAAGTCCTGGACCGTAACTTTCTGATTATTGATAAGGTTATGGGCGGCAGTCAAGATGACATCGTACGTGCTGCAAGGAAAGTTGACAAAGAACCCCGTGCCATATGTCGGTCCTTCTGCATTATCAAAAACAGTCAGCCATACGGTCAGTCACAGAAAGAGAGATGCCAAAGACACACCGCCAAAGTCACATTGCAGCCTAACGATGCTGTTTTTCAGATCGAAACTGGCCTTGTCGAGACCTTTGTTCACATCGGGCTGCTGATTCTCGGTGCGGCTTCGATGGACGGCGCCAGGGGCTATGATGCGCGGATACTCCATGATGGTGTCCGAGGAGAATTCGATACCGAGTCTGTAGAGCATTTTCACTTGCAAGAAGAGTATGAAAAGGAGTAATATTGAACTGTCGTACAAAGTTTAACCACCAGACTCATTGGAGACTGCTGCCTTGGACCAAACCCAATGTATTGCTGCCCAACTCTTACAGCATAACTGCATGCCACGACGTGTTGATCCATTCGCATCACTAGAGGAGGCTGGGATGCAAGACGCAAGGCTATGAAACTCTGTGTTTGCCACTCCGTTGATTGGCGTCTTGCCAGAGTTAGTCGAGTATCATCATCTCACGAGCAGAATAAGCCTCCAGACGAATAGTGGCAACTCGTGTCTTTGTGCTGCTAGTTAGTTGATTCCTATCCATCGGCAAGCGATTGACGGCGAATTAGCTTCGCCTGCATTGTAATCAAACTCCTTTCATCTCTATCCGACGGCCGCTTAGGATGATCGATCCTCCTAACCCAATTGCCGTAGCCTTACAGCCCGCTCCGGAGAGCTTGGCCCACTTCTCGAAGCCCATCTCCCCCTCCTCCATCAAAAAACCTGAGAGCAACGCCAACGAAAGCAATCATCGTGTCCTTTTTGATCCCCTCGTTCATTCCTATTTCGATCGATCCTTCAACGACAGAAGTGCCTTTGCGGAACGCTTCCGCCTGTCGCTGTACTGTAGTTGGAATCGGACCCTTGCAGCCCATGTTAGTTGGGCGAAGCTAGCTCCGACTAGGATCGCCTTTTTACATGCAATCCGACTCTGTTCTGTAAGTAAAGCAAATGCGCATCTAGCCCAAATACGCAAGGCGTCGATCATTATACTGTAGAATACGAGATGTCATCTCAGTCTATTCCCCATCCGAGCAGCAAAACACGGCACAGCAGCGCAAGCATCGCTCTTTTAGCTTCTCGCGGAAATCTCATACGGCTCATACAAGCGCCCACCGCCATGTATGTAATTTCAGGGACGCTCACGTCTTTTCTTGATCAAACCCCCCCTCCAAATATGCGACGGCGTGTCGTTTGTCGAAGGGGGCCCCCCGTTTCCTTTTTTCCTCAAAAAGGGTCAGTAATGATCACCTTCCGGGATTAAAATGGCCCCATTTTCTCACGCCTGCAAGGGCACGACACATTTTGAAGCAAAAGGCGATTGAATCATTCCAATTTCGAAAGAGAGAGCCCTCCCCCCTGTTCGTTGCGGCACTTATCCCAGAGCAGCAAAGAAATAAAGTCAGATACTAGTGGCTCTCCACAGCTGGGATGCTTTGCCGGTAAACGCCCCCCCGAAATGTGATTGCAATTAGCAGGATATCATCCCACGTAGGGAGCGCGGCGGCACCACTTATGCGTGAGACTCTTGCCAGATTGTCGAGGACATGGCATATGCCAAGAGGCTTTTGAAACGATTCCACGAGGAGCATCACATGGGTCCCCTATACTATATCCCTTAATCGTCTCAAGGTGGATTGAGTGCTCTATGGCTTGTTTTTTTGTGAGTATTGACCTTTTCGGCAATTGTACCTGTAAGCCAACAACTAGAGAGACACAAAAAAAAGACGCGTCTTACAACCCCCCGATGCCCCAGACCTCTAGCAATATTCCGTGCTAGGGGGGTGGAGGAGAAGGAGGGGAGACACACGGGCCTCGTGGTCCTAGCATTCGGTAAGTTTTGAAGAAAGCACAGACAACAAAAAGAAAGGGCAATGACAGCCGAAGAGCCGACTCCGTGTCATTGGGAGGAGATATGGGAGGAGATACCGATCACGGAGTCATAGCTGTAGTAGCATTGTTCGGCGTACCTTGATAACCAGGAAAAAATGGACTGGCCCGTGACCATGTCCAAGATGCCGGCCATGCTGGGGCAGAGATGGCCAGAGTGTCCTTTGGCACGGCAGATTCCGCAGCCATCGTCGTCTCACCAATGTATACGGCTCCCCAAACAAAAAGTGTACGGCATGGCACGAGTCATGGGGCTCCTGGAGAGAACGGTCCGGCTCTAGCAGCCAGATTGACGGTGCTTTTGATTGCGACACTGCACCCGTACCCATGACAATGGGAGTATCGTAGCATCTGTTGAACTGACCTTCCTTTGTCCTCCTAATCATGGGAAGAGATAACGCCTTCGGTCCGCTCAAGTCGCGCATTGTGGAGTAGGTTGAAGCTGGTGGTGGTGTATACATGCCATGCAAGATGGAGAAATAGGCTGTTCGATGTGATGATGTGTGGGAAGGAATCTCACACTCGACTGGATCGACACGAACTCCGTACTGGGCGAATTCCCATCTCCCCTTTCGTTTGCCGACGCCTTCCTTCCTACCGCATGCCGCCGGGAAATGATCCAAGTGGGCAGAATCATCCCCTTTCCAACCTCGCGTCGATCCTTAGCAATCCAGCGCAATATCGGGCTCATCTTGAACGCCGGTACTGCGAGAGAGATCTCGCGCTTACGCGATGGGCGAGATCACAATTGCGCGGGCGAGTCGGAACAATTCAAGACGAGAGTGAGGTCCAGACCACCCTCTGCTCCCTCCCACCCCCCTTCTTGAGCAGCCCCCATGTGCTGATTTTCCAATATTACAGGGCCATCAGCAGATTTGATGGGCAGGAAAGCCTGGAAGTAGCCCGAAAGTTCCGTAGACTGCTGTTTCCGTGCCCTCCCTTTTGGTGAAGATCCTTGCAGGAAGCGGTACGAGCACAGGGACAGTATACAAGCAAGCACGGTAATCGTAGCGGAACTGTCCGTGGCCTTGGCCGGAGGTTTGGGTAAGATAGTCTCCGGGTCCCCAGGTGAGAGCCTATAATACCAAGTATTCGCTCACCTTCCCAGGATGACAGTCCTAAAGACAGCGGTTCCAAAGCGGGTTGCAAGCTGCAACATGAGCCTCTCTCTTCCACGTGGGGATCAACTGCGCTACAACGCTGCCGTGTGGTTGTCGGCCTCGACGCTTTGCTGAATCCGGGATCTGTCATGGTCAGGGTTAGTTGTAAGTCAGCCAGGGGGGTTGCTTGCAGGCTTATAACACTCGCATACCCAGTAAGTAGCATTTCCCCATGCGAGCACTAGCACCATCACGACACTGTACGTACATACACAGCCCATGGGCCATGGACGATATGGCCAGGGGGGAGAAACTGCCAATCCTGGGCCTGGGGCGTGGTCAGGTCAGGATGATGCCTGTGCTCGTTTGGATAAAAAGACCCATAGCCCACCTGCATGGCTCATCACAGCCAAGGGCCAAAAGGACGCTACTTCGTGCTGGCAACTGCGAGCACGTTGATATTATATGCGCCGTAATCTGATGCTGCAAGCAGCAAAGAGGTGTATGTCAGGGTGCTGGTGTGAGTAGCATTCGAGCGTATCAAATTTCCTGGCGTTCAAAGACGTGAGAACATCATGATCATGGGACACAAGCAAAGGCGTCGAAAAGGGAAGTTGCCGAGCGGCGAGTAAATGAGCCATGAGGGGATTAAAAGAAAAGGAAAGAGTTTGAAGAAGAAAAAAAGAGCGCAATGCCACAGCAAATCCGTGATGATGATTAATACAACGTTGACAGCAAATAGGGTTAAGGCTCTAAGAGATCAATGGCAATAGCCTGTCCTTCGCAGCTGCTGCGACTCTGCACTGCACGAGAGTATCCGGCTGAATGGTTCTGGCGGATCGGCCCGTGCACACAACTCGAAAGTCGCGGAAGCCCGGCTGCGTTGCCCCGGGCCGTGGGATCGCCCGCAGGAGGCGGCATGTAATTGAATTTGATGTAAATGTGCAGTAGCTGTACAGTACGAGTTGCTGTACAGTATGATCAATGTATAATAATAAGCGCGGGTGAGGAAGATACATGTCATAACTATGCCCAGGACAGGCAAGGCAAGACAAGGCAAGACAAGGCAAGGAACAGGAACAGGAACACAGCCGGATGCCGTGCCGCGCCCTGCAATTGAAATCAAAGTCGTATTGGGTTCATGTTGACGATGGCCAGCCGGGTCTGGAGCCTTGAACTGTATTCCGAGAACGTTGACATCAACGCCGCTACTCGTACGAGTTATCAGCCGCAATGACTCGGGCGGCAATCCATCCATCACCCCCCAGCTGTGCTGTCTGCTTCGTGCTGTGCTTTGTCATTGCCCAGACGGAGTAATACAGTACCGCATACACCAGCAGGAACTGCACGCTCTTACTGTACAGCCCGGCTGTGCCCCTTGCCGGGCGTGACCAAGGCCTGAGGCAAGGAAGCGGGCACCGGGTTGCTGCGCCGCCCTAAGGGGGTCTTGGGGGTCGTTTATCAAAGGTGTATCTACCATGATGATGATGATTTCGAATCCAATTCCTTATTTGTCTTGTCTGTGAATTACGTGTGCAGGGTAGCCAGCCGTTTTGGCGTGAGTTGACGCTGGGACACAGACGACGACAAGGATGAAACAGCGCACTACCAAATCCCACTCCATCCTACACCAAGTTCGGTTTATACGGGTACCTAGGTCAACTACATACACACATTGTGTAAGTCGAGTAGCACACACACGCATACGCACAAGTTGGTGACGAGGCCATCGTCATCGCCGTCTAACGGGCACTGCTCCCGGCGAACCTCTTTTGTCTGTGCTGCCGCACCCAAATCCCATAGGGCTGTGCCCGGCAAAGTAACATGCAAGGCTGCATGAATGGCCTTTCCATCTGATCTTCTAGAAGCTGACTCTGACACCAGCCTGAATTTCGCTTCAAGCCATGGGCATGCATGTATGCGGACTAGTCCTTTCTGCGAACCCAGATCTGGCGGAATGGCGGTAAGGGGACGGTAAGGCTGTCCATGGCGTTACACTCGCTTTCTCGATGCATTGGCGAGGACAGAAACATCAATGGCATATCATACACGTGCCTACATGATGTATGCACGATGACTGCACGCACACGAAGTACATTCCTCATTTTGAAAGGACCATGGAGCACAACACAGCTCCGAACACGAGAGAGGGCATTCGCCCGGATCTGTTGCGATCCGAAACTCGTAAACTCCTACTGCCCTTGGCGGGGGGCGCAATGCGCAATACGCGATACGACGACAAGCCGACTCTAAGTCGCATGTTTGGTTTCGTTGAACGCTTGCGGGACTACAAAAGTACGGGTTGATCCTTCGTCACGGACTCCGTCAGGACGGGACGACGCCATAGGACGCCGGCTCCTTTGGCGGCCAGGCACCCGCAAAAAATGACTGGACGGCCTGTGAAAGGCTAACAAACCGTCTGAAAATGAATAGGCGATCCGGAGATGCTTGTGACGGAGGCGTGCCTGTATGAGTATTTTTTTTTTTTGTTGCGACGTAGACGTCATTGCCACTTGGAAGGATGGGAGTATACTGTGCACATGAGGCTGGAATGAGTGTAATGTTGCATCGCTCGAGTTCCCTCCAGGCACCTGCTTTTCCGGTGATTCGTCGAGACAAAATCAAATAATGTGAAGAATATGTTCCTGCCTAGGCAAGAGGTTCATGAATCAGTCAGTCATCCGGCAGTCATGCTCATCCGCAGCGAGCGTGCATTTGGGATCTGACAGGCGAGGTCGCCGGCTGTAGGCCAAGGCCGAGCTGCCTCGCGCTTGATACTTGGTAGGTTGCCGGGCTCCGTATCGAGTCAAAGTTGCGATGCGGTCTTCTTGGAGAACTCAAATTCGAGTTCAACGATCAACAAGGAGCTCCATACCATAGATAAGGTAATTTGCAAGATTCGAATTTCGCCGTCCGGTAATACCTGCGAAGAAGATGATGACGGGTGCTAAAAGCTTGAACCTGGAAGCATGGATGGATTGATATGAAGGTTCCAGGAACACCAGACAAGCACGAGTGCTAAAACAACCTAAACAGACAAGGTACCTCGCCTAAGCGAACTGTGTCAGGCGATACATCCTGTTCTGCCCTGCCCATCGTGGGGGACGCTATTATGTACTCTGCTATGCTCTGTTATTGATGCTATGCTCTGCTCTGCCTGTGCCTTGTGCCTGTCAGTTATCACGGAACCTGGAAGAGGCTCCAAACAAGGCAGATGGATCAAGTGCAATTTCCTCGTGCTTACTGTGCAGCCCGGCTTTCGCAGGGCCAAGCCCGATTACGCTGCGCCCGTCCAGGCGCGGCATCTCGATTGTGCAAACAAAAACCGCCGCGGGCGAGATATGCGGCGGCGGCGCCCACAGCATCCGTGATGGCAACGACAACAGCGGCAGCGGCAGCAACAGTGAATCCGGGCGAAAACGAACGAAGAAACCCCGTGTGATGGGCGGTGCGCGTGGCCCCTTTTCCGGCTGTCAAGTGCTGACGCCTTGTGAGGCTGGTGAAGCGAATCATCATCAATCGTCCCCCCAAGCGAGTACCTGTAGACGAGGGCAGATGCTCTTTCAAACTCCCGTCACTTTCACTGGAAACTTCTAATTACAATGGATGGTCTCCTCCATACTAACGACACAGTAAGCACAAGCTTGCCGAAGCGAGGCCAGCAAATCAAGTACCGCCCCCCTCCGCGCGGCTCGCTTGCCATTGGGCCGCTATTTTTATCCCCCCAGAAAAACCTTACCCTAAGAGAGAGGCCGAGGGCTGTTTGGTGAGCTTCGCGGCGCTTACGGAGGTGGGAACCCATGAGCTCTTTTTTATTTCCAATGCGGTTTTTGTCTTTGTTGTGTTGAATCAAGCAAATGAGATTGGACGACTTGACGGGTACTTGTCACATAGCAGTCAATAGCAGCGCCCTGTCAACTCGTCGCCAAGCATCCATCCATTACATGTACATCAAATGTACTGCACCGTCCACTAACATGTAATTCCGGTACCTGTACTCCGTACGCAACTCTCTATTCCGTCCACATGGATCAAATGGATCAATTGGATGCAACAGCGCCAAGCGCTGGCGGCAGTCCGTATTAGTGCCGTTTGGATTTGTTCCTTTTTTTGGCCGCAAGCGAGGCATCTTTTCCCTTCCCAGGTCCTCGGCAATGAATCATAGATCAGCGGCGGCACCCTAGGCGGAGAGGGGGCTTAGAAGCTTCGTCTCGTCTTATTTTGGAGTCGACAAGCGATAGTCTGCCGCGACTGGCCCCGTATCAGAAAGCCGGGAACGAAAGCGACCGCAGAGAGGTTTGAAAGAGACGAGGCGAGAGGATCAAGGGATTCGCTTGGATGAATCAAATCGTCTTGTCTTAGGTGTCTATTAGCTCTGGCTGCGGCTCTGGACTCTGGCTCTGCTGGGGGGTCCATGCTGTCCATGCCATGGCTATTTTGACATGATGCCATGCCATGCCATGCTGTGCCGTGTCGTGTCATATTTGCCGAAGATATGTACCTGCGAGTACGGGTATGTATGTACAAGTACTTGACGCTTCACTTGATTGCACGTATCAGTGTATGGCACCGCTTGTAACCTCAACCTCAATCTGATATCCCCATCCATCATCGCCATGTCTTTTTCTGCCTTGCGTAAAATATCAAGTCCCCAGTTAGGTAGGAAGCATCTACATGAGGCTAGCCCTGCCGCTGGTACATTATTTGCATCTGCTGGGACCAGTACGTGACATTGCTCGCTCGCATGGCATGCGTGGAGAAGGGCGCATCATGTAACTCTACTGGGCATTGATGCCCTCATCGAGGCCCCAAGAGCGACGATGAGATGACATGGCCTTGTCTCTCCTTCGCCAACTACTGCCACCACCACCACCAAAACCTCAAGGGTTGCGTCGTAGTGGCTGGCTCCATCAGCAAGGGACCTCCCACCCCTGGCACTGCCCAGTTGGACGAATACGGCATCCTTTCAAGGCGAAAAAGGTACGCGCCACGTGGGGGCTGCGATAGAAAGCAACTCCCCAATCTGTGCACTTACATGGGCAGAGGACATGACCTTTTGGTCGGCATCAGCCTGGCTAGTACCACCTGTAATCTGCCTGTGGTCTGGTCTTTTGAGATGAGATGATGGCCTGGGATCCTTTACCGACGGAACGTCTAGAGCATCAGTGCGCAACCTGGCACAAGTTTTAGGCCACAGGTAGTTTTCTCCACCCACTCGAGGCCATTTGCCTCCCCTTCCTCGCTGTGACAAAAAAGGCAAAGAAGAGAGAAAAAAGACACAGTACTGTATCAAACGAGAGCCCAGAAAATGGGGGGTGGACCGGGGGGTGGGAGAGGATGGTGGTGGGTTTGAGCCATGACAGGACAAAATACAGTTGGATGTTGTATTAGAGGGAATGACGGCCTCTCGATTGGGCGATTCGTACCGGCTATCGCTCGAGATGCTTCTTCCCATACGATACACGGGGCCTTTCCAATGGGCAATCCATACGATGATGTATGCCTAGGGGAACTGTGAAATGATTCAACATGAATCCTCTTGCCCTGGATCCAGAAATCTGCATGCACGCCTCCATATTTCTTTTGTGCTTCTACTGCAGCCGGCTCCCGGTCCGTCGATGAGATTGGATGGAGACGCCGACAGGAACCCTCCCATAGGAATTGCCACGAGGCCCGAGAAGGCTGCATCCCGCACAAAAGAAGACGGTGGGCGGTGATCCGAACGAGTCGTACACACTATACATCATACACGATGTAGACACTATACATACAACCGAACCGCATGCAGTCAGGATTGCAGTGCAGTGCAGTGCAGTGCAGGAAAATGCGGTGCTTAGTTGCACATCGGTAGCCTCTACGATTGGGCTGACTCACGCGCAACCTCAGCCCTACGGCTTGATCAAAGCGGGCAAAGTCCACGCCCCCAAAAAAAGGGCCGTCAGCCACCCTGCCACCCACAACTCCCCTATGGGATGAGAGGGAAGAGAGAAAGAGAGAGAGAGAGAGAGAGAGAGAGAGAGAGAGTTAGACTGGGACGGGATTCCGTTTTGGCTAGGGGGGGTGTGTAGTGTAAAGTTCTGGTTGTGAGCACGCGCCGGGGAACTGGGCTGTACCTCTCCAAGTGCGCAAGTGTAATACTAATAGTGAGCGAGAGAAATAAACGACAGGGCAGGGCAGCCGTCATCTCACCTTTCGTTCGAAAAAAAGGTCAGGGGGGCGTGTGGGAGGGACCCGGTTACCAAGGAATCCTGGGAACTGGTCTCGATGCAGGGAACCAGAAGACGTCGTTTCGTTTTGGGCAACTTGTTTGGTGTTTCGATGTTGCGGCTTTGCATATATAAGGTGGCTGCTTCATCCCGAGACCAGATGCCACTATTCCTCAGACAGACAGCAGTCAAACACTCAAACAGAACAGACACACTAAACAACTACATCTCTTCTCTCATACACTCTTATATATATATCCTTGGGATATCTCATCAACCTTCTCACTCTCACCACAACTCTTTCCAAGACCATCTATATCTCATCTACTCAAACCACCTCAACCACATCTACAACCACCCACCAAGATAAATCCAACACACTTTCAAAATAACAATCCAAAACTCATCATCACAATGGCCGCCTTTGCTTCCTCCTTCGACGTCTCCGTCTCCATGGTCGACTCTGCTCGAAGCGGCTACAACATCGTCTCCCGCCCCAACACCGGCCCCGGCTCTGGTTCCAGCTCCGGCTCCAGCTCTTCCTCAAGCGGCCGCCGGCCCGATGCCCGTGAATACTAAACGGCTTCTCTTGCTATTTCTTGCAACTTTCTTCTTTCTTTTTTTTCTTTTTTGAAAGCATCCAGTGCCTTCACAGGCATTTTCGTTTCGCCACAGCAGAGGCGCATGGAGAAGACGGATAGACAAAAAAAACCACACGGCAATACCACCTCCCTGGAAAAAAACAAGACAAAAAAAATCCACTTTCTTTTGTACCCCTCTGTACTTGTATCGGCATAGGATATTTTTGGGCTTTGGGATTTCTCTTTTCTTCATCTTCACCTTCTTCTTCTTCACCCCTTTTTTGGTTTGATGACATTCACGCGGCGTTGGATATGGGAACAAGACATCATGCTGCAAATGGCAGCCAGCTATACATGGATGGGTTCGGTCGATTTGTTTCTTCTGTTTTTGGGTAGACCTCTGAAGCTTTACAGCACCGTTTCTTTCTCTTCACTTCTTCTTGCTTTTTCCCAACTTGTTTATCTAGAGTGTAGAATAATAGTACAAGAGTTTTCTCTCTAACCTTGAGTCTCTACTTTCCCACGCAAAACCTAGAACGCATATTAGCATTGCAAAGTAACTCACTGGCAATGAATGCATCAACTCACTTTTCAAAGACCACGCCCAGGACATCTTCCACATCGCCAGCCTCCCCCTTGCCAGTGATGCGCGCCAGGCAATCCGCCGCATACCGCAAATACTCCGCCGCAAGCACCGTGTCCGCCTCGACACTCGCATCCTCCGGGCGCGCTTCCGCCAGAAACTCCTCCAGATGGCCCCTGCATCGGGCCAGGAGCTGTGCCTGGCGTGCCGTCACCCCCAACAGATCCTGCAAGTCGACAGGCATCTCTGTCATTTGCGAGAAAGTGCCTACCAAGGTCTCTGTCAGAGCGTGGATTCGTCCTGGATCCTTGTTGCCCAGCTCAGAGCTCAGGCTGGCCTCCTTGCAGGAGATGGCGGCTATTTGGGCCGATCCCAGCCTGGGGACTTTTTCGCCTAATCTTTGGCGAAATTCATCCAGCATCCTTTGGAGTTCTGCGGGCTCGACCGTATCTCTCTTGTTTACCACGATAAGGCGAGCTTCGGCCGCTGCGGCAATGTCCAGCGTTTCCTGGTCGTAGAGGATGAACGGACCGGACGGCCCGTTTTCAAGAGATGCCAGAACGATAACGATATCTGACTGCTGTGCCTTTTGCCTTGCTCTACGAATTCCCTCCAGCTCTACTGCCCCAACCGGCCCCGACGGTCCTAGATCATCGCTCGACCTGAATCCGGCCGTGTCCGCAAAGGAGCACAGATATCCTCGAATATCGAGGCTAGCCTCTACAATGTCTCGGGTGGTGCCAGCCTCGCCAGAAACAATCGAAGCTTCACGGCCGACAATCAAGTTCATCAACGAGCTCTTACCCACGTTTGGCGGCCCAAGCAGTGCGATTCGGATACCGCTTCTCAGCAACTCACTCCTCTGGCCACCCTGCTCGTGCAGGTGAATGCCTCGGAGAATGTTGTCCACTAACCTCGCTACGTTGTCTAGCAAATCCGTCGGTGATTCATCAAAATGTTGGTCTTCTGAAAAGTCGATCAACGCCTCGATCTCTCCCCGGGCCAGGAGAAGTTCCTCTCTCCAGCTCTCATAGTTGCGAGCCAACACTCCCGAGTTTCCCCTGACGGCTGCGCGCCGCTGCTGCTCTGTCTCTGCAGAGAGAATGTCGCCTAATGATTCGACACGAGCGAGATCTAAACGATCATTCAGGAACGCTCTCTTAGTAAACTCCCCAGGCTCGGCGTAGCGGATCCGATGCTCAGACAGACACTGCGGGATAGCTGCTAGAACCGCCTTGATCGTAGCTGTGCCACCATGAATGTGCAGCTCTAATACATCTTCTCCGGTTACCGTTTTGGGCGAAGGAAAGAAGAGGACTACTGCCTCCGAATCCAGCACACTTCGTTGGAGTCCGGTAAGCTTTGGGTCGAGTAACGATCGCACAGAGGCGTATCTAGGCTTTGGCAGTGCCTTTGATGGACACAGGGCTCTGTATATCTAAAAATAAAAACAAAAGGTCATGATTGGTTACTTGACGGCGTCTTGTAATTTGGAATTCTGCCCACTTACGTCTAAGCATGCCGGACCAGAGATGCGAATCACGGCGATTCCTGCCTTGCCTTGGGCCGTCGAAAGTGCGTATATCGTATCGTTGGTACCTGCACCAAACCTAGTGCTGAGCTGTTCGAGCTCATTGGTTCTGGCAGCCCGGCCCGAAAAGGATCTCAGGCTATGGTTACATGAACATGACTTTGACGGCGCCTTTTTGAGCGCTCGAATTGATAAAGCAACACCTGGACCTCGTCTGCCGGCGCGAGTCAAGTGCTGTAGCAGCAGGCTGTGGCGGCGCATGGGTTTTGAGCTCCCTAATAAAGAGGAAGGCTGTGGCTGTGAAATCCAAAGTGGCAAAAGTGTGTTGCATCAATATATACGTCCTAGACGAGGCTGGCGATGTGCGGGCGAAAGGAAAATTTCAGTGTTGGTGTTGAGACGATGAGAGCCATATCGTCCATTCAGCATTATGGAGACCAGATAGAACGTTGTGAGAGAGCGCACTGAAAAATTAGTGGAGGCTTTCACTACAGTTAGTGCCCGTGGCGGTCTCTCAGGCATCAATTCTGCACTAAGTCAAAGCGTCCTAGCGGATCCAGCCGTTGATATGTCAAATGAACATCTTCACAATTCAAGCCTCACTCATATAGGCAACTTGAATACCGCAGCCAACCAAAGAATTTCACATACAGACAGACGCCTTTATAGGGTGTTCTTTGGCTGACCACCAAAAATTCACCAGCCATGGCTCCCACAGCAAACTCCCATGGCCGCTCTCACAGCTTGCTTCTGCTTCAAAGGCTTCTAAATTTTCGAGATGCCGCCAGCCCTCTCACCCTCCTCCTCGACAACCTTGAACAGCCCGCCCGCCCCGTCATCTCAGAACTCATGACCAGAGCAAAGGTATTTCCTGCAATATTTTCTATATTATATATGCAAAAGACAACTGACCTCCATTACCAGCTGGCAAAGACGAAAATCATCTTCTTGTCCTTCTCCACACTCCGCAAGCCACGAGATGCAGATGTCCTCATCAAAGCTACCGGAAAAGATTCAAATACTGTGGCCCGAGAACTTTTAGCACAGTATCCCTCATTCCAACCATCAGCTCTCAAGGATAAAACTGCGCAGAGTGAGCGATCCCGATTACCCTATGGAAGACACATAGCTAAGATGATGTAGGAGCTGTCGTGTTCATTGACTCATTGAATTCTCTTTCTTCGGCAGCCACTCAGTCCTTAGCTGTCTTCCTATCAAGCATCATCACCCCGGTAGTGTCCATTGTGGGCGTATATCACACCGATGTACCAGTCATTCTACCAAAGTCATTCAACGAATATGAGCCTCACCCGTTTACGCTGCTATGCCACCTAGCCACAGCTGTATTGACACTCTCAAACCTGCGGCAAGAAACTGAACGTCAAAAGGCGCGCAACAGAAGCGTCGTAGAGCCGGAATGGGGCCTTCAAGAACACCGCGAAGGCATCCTCATTGGCCTCGCAGAAAAGGGCAAATCCGAGGACCAGGTAGGAGTCGTCATTAGCATGGAGCTACGAAGGAGAAGCGGACGTGCCGTGGATGAAAAGTTCATCCTCATGCCTGGCTCTGCAGCGGCAAAGTCCAGGGTGGGCAAGCTTTGTCTGCTCACAGATCATCCCATGTTTAAGAAGCCCGAAGCCGAACAGAGAGAGGGAGGAGACGAACAGCCCGAGAGTACTTTTAACTTGGGACTTACAGAGAAGCAGCGTAAGGATAGAGAGGGGATTGTGCTGCCGTACTTTGATGCGCAGACGGATATTGGAGCGGGCGAGGGAGGCAGAATTCTGTATGAGATGGGTAGAGAGGACGACTTTGACGATGAAGAAGACGAGATATAAAAGTAACTTAGAAAAAAAAAAAACGAAATAATAAAGGAAAAAGAAACATATTGGCAAGAATAATAAAAAAACCAGTTCCATCATATATGAGAAAATGTCCATGATGCACGGCCACAATGAATTACATTGATGTGCACTCTACCAGAGTAACTGACGCGCACATGAAAGGTTGCGCCACTCAAATCGCATAGCGTCAGCCACACCCAACAACTTCCACGCCCAGACAGAATCGACACTTATCGACAACGCAAACATACTCCTCGATATATAAGACGTCGGACTCGAGCTCGCACTTCCCTCTCGAGGCTCAAACACCAATTCGATATTATCTGTCATTAGGCATCTCATCTTTTCGGCTAGCGTGTCAAGTCGTCCGCGTGGATATTTGGTGGCCGATTCCCCTCCGAGGGTCGTGTGCGTCTACTTGACACGTAGTTCCTCGGCAGCGCCCATACGAATCACTTTGTCCGCGAGACTTTGCTTCTTCTTCTTCTTCTTCTTCTTTTAACGTATACGTATACACATAATCATCACATCAAAATGATTCGCTCAACACAGATTTCAAGGCTGGATGGTATGTCGACCGCATCCAAGAACCAAAACCTCCAAGCATCAGTCAACTAACCCACCATCACAGGCCTCATGCTTTGCGCTTCCGTCGACGACGAGTCTCAGGTTCGCCCAAAACCTCCTCCCTCTCCCAATCACTACCCCAATCAACCAACCAGCTAACCCTCCCCTCCCCAGTCCGACTCCACCGCCCTCAACGAAGTCAAGCAACAACTCCGCCAAGTCCAGCGAAAGCTCACCCGCAACTCCGAGTCCCAAGCCAGCATCGAGTCCTCCACCCTCTTCACAATCCACTACCTCATCGACTCCGACGTCGTCTTCCTCTGCATCTGCGAGCGCTCCTACCCGCGCAAGCTCGCCTTCACCTACCTCGCCGACCTCTCCCGCGAGTTCACAACCACATACACCCCGCAGGCCATCCACAACCCGGCCCTCCGGCCCTACGCCTTCATGGAGTTTGACAACTTCATCGCCAAGACGCGCACTACTTACGCCGACGCCCGCGCTGCGCAGAACCTCGATAAGCTTAATGACGAGCTGCGCGACGTCACGAAGATTATGACCAAGAATATCGAGGATTTGCTTTATCGTGGCGATAATCTTGAGCGCATGGGCGAGATTAGCAGTCGTCTGAGGGATGATAGCAAAAAGTATCGTCGGGCTGCTGTGCGCATCAACTGGGAGCTTATGCTCAAGCAGTATGGTCCGTTTGCTGGCTTGGGCTTCTTCATCCTGATCTTCATCTACTGGCGCTTCTTTTAGAAGAGACGTAACCGGATTGGCTGTCAAGTGAGAGAGGGAGGGGAAAGAAAAGAAAGGGAAAACACAGGGGTTGGGAAAGAAACCATGGGCAAACAAAGGGGAAGTGGGAGGGAAACATCGAGTTGTCAATGCACAAAGAGCGGAGCGTGGCGTTGATGGATATCCATTATATTCTATATACAGTTATGTGACTTAATGCTTCTATGCACCACAAGTGTCCCGAAACTTTTTCTTATCCTCCCTTGAACTTGTTTCTGCATCTGAGGCAACGCTGCTCTTCAGACTTGATTCAGCTGCCGTTGAATTAAAAAAGAAAAAAGAAAACCACGCCATAACCTTGTTCGCCACAAACTCCGAATCAGATGCTTCGCTGAGCCCCCATCAAAGACGTGGTATTGCCTCTCTCACTTCCCTCTTCTCCTTTCTGTTCGCATAAAATAGGGCCTGAAACTTCCCATGGCTCACATGACACAGCAATTATTGTCGGCTGTCGTTGTAGTTGGTAGCGTGCTTGATCCATGCTGCCACTCGAGGTGCTCCTGTAAGGACTTTACGTCGTCAAACTCTTCATCCGGACGATACGGCTCCTCATCGTCATCTTCGTCCTGCGGCTGCTCTCCAATCGCCTCGCAGAGTGGACATAGTAGCTTGGCTTCCCAATCTCCATGTGTCGGTATAATGTGGTTCGCAATGGCCACCGGGGCGAAGATGATCTGCTTTTGATGTTGACCACAATTGGACAAGGCCAATGCTTGCCAATTCGAGTCGTTCGCCAACAATGACACTGGTTTATCTGATGAGCCGGGTGGCACTGCCTGAGTAGACGACCGCACCGTCGGCATGCGCTCTATGTCCTCCCAAACCAAATGGCCGTCGCAAAAGTCACAGACAAACGCAATATCTTGATCCCCAAACCGCTGAAAGGCTCCCACATTCTTGCATGCCAAAAGTTCGTCCGCGAAATATCTCCGATATGTGTTTTCGTCGGGCTTGATTCCGGCCTTGGCGTCACGGGTAGGGGCGCGCTGCTTCCGCTGTACGATGAACGCACCCAGACACCGCTGTGAAGCCTCCCGCGCTGATGTGAATACTCGCATTGCCGCCCGACATTGAGCTCGATGTAGCTCCCGTTTCAGTGAATATGTCTCGCGCACCCAGGTCGGATCGATAGGACCGCCGGATCGACTCCAGTCTTTTAGCTTATCCGTCAATGCCTGGAACTTGGCCCGAATCGCCCGCAACTCCTCCATTGAATCATCTAACGGCAACAAATTAAGTTAGTAACTGAGCAGGCATTCTGTCCCATCGAGGCTCTCTCTCACGTCTGCGATCATGCTCATATTGCGAGCGCCCGTTGACCAGCGGCCCGAGCTCTTGAAAGTCCTTCCTAGCCTCGTCCAGCACCGAGTCCAGCGCACGCTCCTGCTCGCGCTCGTCCTGTCCCCAATGCCGTTTGTCGGAGAGGCTCAAGATGCGCTGCCCGTCGGCAATGAGATTCGCAATTTCTGCCAGCAGTGTCCCAACCGAATCGAGGACGCCCATTGCTCTGGTGAGGAGGAGACGAAGGATGATGAGTCTCTCTTGGCATGCGAACCCCGCCTTGCAACTTGAGCAGGTGGGCTAGGGGCGTGGTGATATCTGATAGCCAGAGGACGACGCACAATCACGGGGTGGCACTGCTTATGTATTGAGCAACAAATGGATGGATGGATCAGCCAAAATGGATCAACGGCACTCGTCAAGGGGCCTCGAAGAGCACCCGTCGACGGGCGCGTCGCATGGGGGGAAGCTCCACGGGTTGGGTGAAGCTCTCCAAATGACGTAGCGCGCTTGGGTCGAAGAAGCCGTTTATTACTATCAAAGTAAGGTTATGGATATACGGGCCGCCGTGGGAAATCTTCAGCAGAACGTTGTGGCTGTGGCCGGCATTCGGTCGTGAACCCCAGACGGTTAGAAACAAGCAAGAAGAAGACGAGGCTGTGCTGCAAAACGGTGGGCCGCTGGAGGCTGTGGCAGAAAGGGATAAGATAGGGATAACGAATCAGGACGAACGACGCAGACGCTGCCAAGGGAAAGCAGAAGAGCAGTAGAAGAAGAAAAAGGGAGGCAGGATGAGCAACGAGAGTGACGAAGACAAAGGCGAATGGAAGATGACGGATGGAGTTGGAGATGGCCAACCTGAGCGCTTTAGAGAGAGATCCAAATGCTGCCCGCTATGTGGCTTGATGCGCTATCGCGGCCTCTGGTTGGAGGCCGTCGGTGGGGGGGAAATGCGCTGGAAGGGGCGCCGGCTACTTGGGAAGACGCCATGATTACAGGGGTTGAACTCGCTGTGACGCCTCCCCCATGTGCAGCCCGCTCATGGTCCCTTTTTTTTTCTTTGTCTTTTCGCTTCGGCATCGAAATGTCCTACATTGCACTTATGCACATCTAATGACACCACCCACCACCAAAAGACGAAATTAGGGGCTCGTGGTCCAACGGAATCCCGCCGTTTGCTTTCCATAGGGCTGAGGGATTCATCACGGGAGCTCAGTGGTTCTTAGCCTGGTGTGTCAGCCCGGGTTAGCGAGAACAATGACCGGCCAACCTGAAGCTTTTCACCCCTCCCACCTTTTTGTCATCCATCCTGAAACAATAGCCAAGGGGGCCACTAACACATGAGGGCGTCCCAGACGTGAGGCCTCATCGCGAAGTTACTTTTGACGGCTCGGCGCTTGCTTTGTTAGTGCTCGTACCTGGCGATCAGGGTTCTTTATTGCGGAGAGAGGAGCTATGCTATTTATATCTCTTTGTTTTACATGATTATCAATTAGCTCGCGTAGTCTATTTACTTGCTATGATCCCAAGTCCCAAACTACATGTAATCGATACGGCATACAGGTCGGTAGCATTAGAGCACGGCTTACTTTCTCTTAGTCGCCTTTCCGGCATCAGCGCCGGTTGCCTTAGCCTCGCTCTGCTCCTCAGCCGCATCCTTGATGGCAGCCTTGTCCTTCTCATCCTTCTTATCAACAGGTTCATCATCGTCACCTCCCTGGCCAAACTCGTTGACACGGGTATGGTCGATTCTGTATGCCCATCGCTGGTAAAGGTAGATGAAGAAGATGACGTCATCTCGGAACGTCGCCAGTCGATGCAAGAAGGGCATCTTGATGGTGAAGGCGAACAGGTCGTCAATAAAGGTGTTGAGGAACTTGTACATCATGGCCTTGGCGGGCATGTGCGCCACGCTCTTGAGTCGGTAGTTGATGTACAAGGAGGGAACCATCATAAGGAAGCCGTAGGTGTAGACGGATCCGACAAGCGTGGTGATGACAAACGAGTACCACGACTTGTGGGTATCGTAGAATAGAGAGTAGATGCCGTAGGCAATTAGTAGAGGCACCGCCAGAATGTACATGTACTTGAAAGCAATTTCGTCATACTCCTTGGTCTTTTCCTCCGTCTCGGTAAGCTTGTGCTTGTCTTCGAAGACGAACCAGTACGGCAAAAGCGAGCCAGGGGCCGTCTCTTGGAAACGAACGTTGACGACGGTGGTGATTTTCCAGAATTCAATGACGATGCCGACAACCTGGGTGCCGAGAATCATCCAGCTCGTGTTTTGCGAGTTGTCTAGCAGATACAGGAAGATGACTGTCTGCATAAACACATTGGCTAAGATGGAGCGGACCGAAATGCCAACGTTGTCCTTCTTCTTGCGGTAGTGGGCAATGTCGGATCCAAAGGCAAGCGTCTCCAGAATCATGTGAGCAATGCTGGCAAAAGCGGTGATGCCGAGCAGGATGGGGTTGGTGTCGATAAAGATTTCCTTGATCATTTCGATCTCCGATCCATCACCGCCGCCAGGAATTGGGTTGCCGAGGGCAGCCTGGCGAGCGTTCTCCTTCGAGTTTTGCTCGACAGCGGCCATGGCATAGAATTGCCAGCCGGGCATGTTGTTGAGGTCGATGTGAAGTGGCAGCTCCTTGACTGTGTCATTAAGGAGCGTCATGTGGGTCTTCAACTGCCAGAACGTGTTGACAAAGAGAGTTGGATCTAAGAGAAATGATGGGTTAGCTCGTCAATTTGCATTACAAATGTACCATGACGGCATGACTTACAGTACCAGCCGTTTTGGCCCGTGCCATCGCGGGCGCCGGTTGCCTCAAGGCGGAGGAACGTCTTGAGGGCAGGGTGAATAGTGTCCAAGTCCTTGACTCCCAGGCCAGGCACCAGGGAGAAACTGGCATTCTGGTGGTAGTAATTTGAAATGAGAGGGCCCGACGTGTCCACTTCTTCTGGCTCCTCTACGGGAGAAGGAAGGTCCTCAAGCAGATTTCTTGTCTTGACTACCTTTTTCTTGGGCAGATACTGGGTAAGAGGATGGACAACATGGTATGCTCGGCCGGGGTCATAGCTGGGCAGATAAGGATCCAGAACGCTACCAGCAAGGCCAATGTAGAAGTGACCCCAAAGCGTGCCATTTTTCTGCACGGCTTCCGGCACGGTAAAGGTGGTATCGACTGACCGCTTGTCCGTCTTGTTGTTCATGTGAAACCTCTTCTCGTCCAGCACGATATACTCGGGTTGAACATTGGCCAGAGGGATCGGGTTAAACGAGGGCGAGATGGCAACGACAATGTCCAGGTGACTGTCCTGCGGCCAGATGGGGGCAATGGTCTTGGGGATGTGCCTGTAAGCAGCGCCCTCATCGAGGTGCCGCGGCCGAAGCTGGTACGGCGGGATGGTCCCCAGGTTGCCGGGGACGATGATGGATTCGCCGGTCTCGGGATTGGTGGTGGCCACGCCGGTCTGGTCCTTGGCCATGTAGAAGCTGAGGAAGACGTTGACTCCGAGGTAGAAGACGACACCCATGATGATTTTGTTCATGCTGATGCCCTGCACACAACTTGTCAGCTCGCATTCAAGACATAATATGGCCGGCAATCTTGACTTACACTGCCTTGGTCTTCCTGGCGCCGTGCCGCCTGGCCCGCAGGCCGTTGCGCAACTGTTTCGGGCATTGCGCAGACTGTCGGGCGTCGCGTGGGACACAGACCCGTCAGACGCCTTTTCGCCTTGTGGTGGTGAGTCCGGAGAGCAGCTGGTCGCTCTGGAAGCAGAAAGGCGAGCGTCGTTGCGAGAGCTTCAAAATTGTGCAAGATGCATGTGGCCTTTCGCAAGCACGCAGCCTTGAGAGGTCCAGTTCCGTGTTTGGCCTAGGTCGAGCTCGTGTACCCATCACACACTGCGCAGCGCAAAAAGATACTTGAGCAGCGGCAGGCGGCGGCGGCCGGAGTAAATCGGCGCCGTGGGCCCCATCCACCCGGGTCGGCGAATCAGCGGCAGGCTCCGTGGCACGAGAGAGAGCTCTGGAATATGGCGGGCGACAGAAGAAGCAGAAGACGGATAAAGAAGAGCCTCTTGGCTGTAGCGAGTCAAGGCGGGATTATACTGAAGCCCGATCGACGACAAACTTTGAGCCGTGTTTTGCAGTGACACGCTGCCCCTGATCCACTGGGCCGTCACCGAGCAAAACGGCCAGATGACGCATCTTGGCATCTAGAAGCCCTGAGTAAAGATCTCTGATGATTAGCGAGAATCGGACATGTGAATACGGCATTGTTTCAGTGTTGCCTAGATGGTAGATCCTAGTTGTCTATAATGAAACAGGATTAGAATACATGTACATGGCAATCAGGTCAGTGATGCATGAGTAGGTTGTACTTGTAGTGGCGGTATGCAGATATCGAGCCTCAAATGCAAAACAGCACAAGACAAAAAAAACCCAACGGCATCCAACTGAAGCACAAACCCACTCTCCCTCGCCAGCTCAGAATCTGCTGTTTCTCACCGGCCCTGTCCTGCTGACCTCCTTCACCCAGCTCCCTACGAAACCCAGCAAATGAAGTCCTCAATTGCCGTTGCACAAAGGTGAGCCACGAAAACACCAAAACTAAAGTTCCCAAGGGGAAGACTGTCAGAGACCTGTCCCACCGCCCGAAACAAACGCCAATTGGGCGATCTCGGCCTGCGGCGAGCGAATTTGGCAATTTTTGAAAATTACCACATTCGCATTGGTCCCCGGCAACTGCATGACTCCCACGCCACGAAGTTTGGGAATATGGATATCCAAACCGCTAGTCTCTAGTCCCCTCCATCGATTATGGGGGCCGGCGGTGGCCGATGGCTGCCGGGGGGCGCTTCGAAACTAGTGGCAGCGTTTGCGCCGTCAGATCTGGAACGTTCAACTTTTGGCGTAATTCGCAGTTGTCACTCGCAGCAGTTATATCTAGCCCCGGGTTCGCCACCGTTTGTTTTCGAACTTCTCTTCTCTCTCTCTTTTCTTTTTCGACGAAGATTGAACTCTGGTTCGCTGCTCTTGCAACCAACGAAATTGAAGCCTCTAGCCTCGCTCTTTACTCGACCGTCTGGCTCTTAACGCCCAAAGCCATACCCACCACTCCTTAGGCATCTGCCCAATCCCCCGTCTGCTCAAGACTTTGGAGAGACATATATAAATCGTTTTATAAATCGGGACGTCATCCTTCTTCTTCTTCTTCTTCTTCTTATTCTGCTCTGTCGCTTCTTTTCGGTCCTTGATTTCGACCCCGCCACGCAGAAACGACAAATCTAGAGATCCCCCACCATGACTGCTGATAGCACCGTTACCGGCCAGAACGGCGCCTCCAACGGCACCGCCAACGCCAACGGCACTCCTCGCACCAAGATCTGCGTATTCTGCGGTTCAAGCGCAGGAAACGACCCTGAACATGTCGAAACCGCCCGAGAGCTCGCCAGAGTAATGGCCGAGAACGATATTGACCTTGGTGAGTTACAGAACACCTCCCTCTCAAAAGACCATAACGAGAGGCACACCCCTGCTAACATCTCTTTTTCAAACATCTAGTCTACGGAGGCGGCACCGTCGGCCTCATGGGCGAAGTCGCAAAGACCCTGTGCGAACTCAAGGGCCCCGACGCCATCCACGGCATCATCCCCGAGGCCCTCGTCAAGTACGAGCGCGACGGCACCTACCAGACCATCAACACCAGCAACCAATACGTGCCCACCGAGTCCACCTACGGCCGCACCACCGTCGTCAAGGACATGCACACGCGCAAGAAGCTCATGGCCGAGGAAGTCTTCAACGGCGGGCCCGGCAGCGGCTTCATCGCCCTCAGCGGCGGCTACGGCACCGTCGAGGAGCTCTTCGAGGTCGTCACTTGGAACCAGCTCGGCATCCACAAGCGCGGCATCTGCATGCTCAACATCAACGGCTACTGGGACGGCATCATCCAGTGGGTCGACAAGGCCGTCGAGCAGGGCTTCGTCAAGCTGCCCAACAAGGACATCCTCGTCACCGCAAACACCGCCGAGGACGCCATCCTGGGTCTGATGAACTACCAGGGTTCCGAGGGTACTTTTAAACTGGAATGGGGAACACAATAGATTCGGACTAGGTTAGGGATATAGAGGATAAACCGTACAAAGGGAATGCTTGGACGGTTCAGGACTGCAAACAAGCAAGCCCTGCATTTGCTTAATTATTATTTGTTTATTTTCTTGCTTCTTTGGACAGCTTTCAGGAAAAAATCATCATTGCATGTGAGGTATTTGATGTATGGTATAGAATGGTTTGGTTTTCAGCAAAACGATATAACGTTATATATCCATAGACAGGTTTACAATTACGTCATGGAACGGGAGTAATATCATGATTAGGTATCTTTCTTTCTTTTTGTTATTATTCCTTCATTCATGCCAAGTTTGACCATTTGTGCTGTCCCAAGCAGCCTCTAGTGATACATGATCTAAACTCTTCTCCCGCAGCCCCTCTAGTTCATCAGTGCCTCCTTGTCGTCTAGCTGTCAACCTCCATTCCCTCGCCCGCGGCGGCATCTCCCTCTCCCTCTCCTTCGCCTCCTTGGCTCTCGCTGGCACTCTCGATCCACGACTTGACCTCGAAGCCGTCGTATAGTTTAAAGGGCTCGATGCTTGATCGGCCGTTGGGGCCCTCTTTCAGGCCCACCAATCCCACTGATGTATTCTCGACCGTCAGCTCCTTGTCCTGTACCAAGCTCTCCTTGAGCGCTCTCAAGCCGTGCTTGACCAGTTCTTCCTTTGAGCAGTCGGCAAACGACTCAATGTTCCGCTCCAAATATGTCCGGGCCATCTGGCTTCGCGCGCCAATAGCAAACGCAACCATCTCCTCCGTCATACCCGATGGCTGGAACTCGAACAGGTGGGGGCCGTTCTCGTCGACGCCAGCTACCAGCAGCCCAATGCCGTACGGCCTCTTGCCGTAGACCTGAGTGTTGATCTGTGCCTTTTCGCCAATCATGCCGACCAGTGTGTGTATGGGGATCGGGCGGCCGTAGGTGAGGCGGTGGCCCAGGGACTGCTGCTTCATGAAGTTGGACAGGACGCGGGCATCTGATGTGAGGCCGGCGATGGCAATGGCGGTGTGTTCGTCAATCTCGAAAAGCTTCTTCTGGTACGACGACAGTTCCTCTGCGTTTCGCTATTTGGTGCCACGCGGGCCAAGGTCAGCCTTGGTTCTGGGTGTATATGCTGAGGGGTAGATGCAAACTTGCCTTGACGGCAAACAGGCCGACGTGTGTTTTGCTGGCAATTCCGACCACCACTGATCCCTGCTTCACGGCCTCGCCCGCATATTCGATCTGGAAGATGCGGCCTTGCGGCGAGCTAGAGACGAATGTCATGTCAGCTATGGCGAGCTTGGAGCTACGAGGCGACGGCAGCTGGAGGGGCTCCAGCCAGTCGGGCAGACCACATACAAGGTGACGGAATCGTTATCGTAGTTGTTCCTGAACATGGTGATTCACTGCGGTCGGGGAAAGTCTCGGAGGGGAGAAAGAAGCGAGTTTTGTGTTGTAACGGCGCGGCGACGAAGGAAAGATGCCGTTTGGTGCTGCGATATGGCTGATGAGGGAAACGCATCCAGGCAACCTAAGCTTCGTCGCCTTGCTGTGGCTGGAGAGTCGGACGCCACCCACTGCAAGCACTCTTCAGCCACAGTCAACCAAGCTGTGGTCATTGGATGAGTCAGTAATTCTTGAGACCTTGCTAGCACGCTCCACTGCGAAGAAATCGAACAGCATCAGAGTCCGTTCCTGAATCTCAAAAGCAGCTGTCATTGCAGCTTGCAGTCAATGTGTCGAGTGAAATTTCTAGTTATCATGGGCAATTCAACTATGAATAGCGAAACTCACCTCAATTGACCCCCAAAAACAAGCCCAATTCATCAGTACTACCTTACTTGGACTATGGCACTGTAGCATCATACTTACCTTAGTAGTTAGTAGGTAGACAGAATTAATTACTGTGACGCCAGCTTATTGCTAAAGGCATAATAAAACGCCAACAAAAACGCAACATGTGCTTTTTCTACGAGAGCGGCCAGTGCGAAGTCGGACAGCATCGATGCAAGATCTATCTCATCCCCAGGCTCCGACACATTATGTAAACTCACCCTTGACTCACTTCACTTGAAACTCGGATCTAGTCCAGTTTCTTCACAACTCGCATCGTTGTCGGTGCCATTGAGCTTGTTTTCGCCGTTGTTCTTCTCGTGACTCACTTACGGCCGCATTTTTTTTTTTTTTTTTTTTGTCGGCTTATAAGAACCAGAAACGTCCAAGTAAAATATCACCGAACATCGCCCAAGTTTACACTCGATAAGCCACTCACTCATTCACTCAAACTTGGTTCTCTGCTCATCACAACTCAACCCAAAAGCAAAAATGCCTGCCAGAGAGGACATCACATATTTCGGTGCCGGCCCGGCTCTACTTCCTACAGAAACACTGGAGAGGGCCGCCCAAGCATTGGTTAACTTTAACGAGACTGGACTCGGACTTGCTGAACACTCGCATCGCTCCGAGATTGCCAACACCATCATCAACGAGGCCAAGGCTGATTTGGCCACGTTCCTCGACATCCCCGATGACTATGAGATTCTCTTTATGCAGGGAGGCGGCACGGGCGGGTTCGCCAGCACGGCGTACAACATGGTAGGCACATGGGTCGCCAACAAGCAAGCAGAGATCTCCTCACAGCCCGGACAGAACAACTCCGAACAGACGCAGCTTTTGAACGACGCAGTTAATAATGATCTCAAGTTAGACTACATCGTCACCGGCAGCTGGTCAGCCAAGGCGGCGGCCGAAGCGGCGAGACTGTTTGGCCAAGACAAAGTCAATATCGTCGCTGATGCCAAACTCAGCAACAACGGCAAGTTTGGCATCATTCCCGATGAGAGCACCTGGAAGCTTTCCAAGAATGCTGCTTTAGTTTACTACTGCGACAACGAAACAGTCGACGGAGTGGAATTTGCCGGGTTCCCCAAGATTCTGGCTCCCGGCCCTGACGGCAAAGGCCCCATTGTCGTGGCTGACATGTCCTCAAATATCCTCTCGCGAAAGGTTGACGTCAAGAACTTCTCCGTCATCTTCTTCGGTGCCCAGAAGAACCTAGGATCTACCGGCATCACCGTCGTCATCATCAAGAAGAGCCTCATTGCCCCCATCACTAAACAACCCTCGGCGCAAACGATGAGACAGCTGGGTCTCCCTATTCCCCCCATCATCTTGCAATACGACACCATTGCTCAGAACAACAGCTTGTACAACACGCTCAGCATCTTCGAGTAAGCCATCTCTCTGCCAAGACAAGTCATCTCTACATACTAACTCTTATTCCCCTCTTCAAGTGTCTACATCGCCGGCCAAGTCCTGAAGAGGGCTCTCGCCAACTTCCCAGACAATGTCAGCGGCCAGGAGAAGCTCTCCAAGCAAAAGGCCCAGCTCATCTACAACGCTCTGGACTCCCACCCCGACGCATACCGCGTCGTGCCCGACAAGTCGGTGCGTTCCAGAATGAACATTTGCTTCAGGGTGACCAAGGGCGGCGACATCGATGCTGCTGAAAAGGACTTCTTGAAGCAATCCACTGCTCTGGGCCTCACCGGCCTCAAGGGACATCGTAGCGTGGGCGGAATCCGCGCCTCAAACTACAACTCGATTACTTTGGAGGGAGCGCAGAAACTAGCCCAGTTTCTTATTGATTTTGCAAAGACTTCTTGAGCGTCATGTATTTGCGTCTTGGGCAGTGATTAGCTGGATTAGGTGATGGGCGTTTTTATGACATGTACTATATGCTTGTGTGTATATGTGCATGTATGGAGGTATGGGTTTGCATCAACTGGGATATATGGTTGTCGAATTTTCAACATGTCCGACCATGAGGATATTAGTATTTGGCGAGATTGTAAAAGTTCAGATAAAACACAGGCGTGTCAATAGGAGGCATCGAGCTATGAGAATCTCAGCAATAAAACACAGACATGTCTATAATCATCACTGGGTACGGTAATGAGATGATGATACAAATACCTGGTTGACTCGATCAAAGACGTGGTATTCACTAGGTAGTTAATTATGCATTCTGTATCCCTTTGGTATCGTATCGTAAACGCTCAGCCATCCGC
This sequence comes from Trichoderma harzianum CBS 226.95, assembly GCF_003025095.1. NCBI lineage: Eukaryota > Fungi > Ascomycota > Sordariomycetes > Hypocreales > Hypocreaceae > Trichoderma > Trichoderma harzianum. The sequence goes on along the minus strand of NW_020209251.1, from coordinate 1,834,009 downwards.
TCCATAAACACCCCCAAAACTTTAGAGCGCAAGTTCATCAATCTCCATACTATCGCGCACCTCCCTGTTCCTAGACACAATCTTCATTCGCGGTGCATCCCCATTCGCACTCCCATTTGTCTCTCCATTAGCACTCCCATTTGCCTTCTTCTCAGGCAAATCTCTCCGAATCTTCATTTCCTCGGGAATCTCAACACCCCACTCCTCCTCCAGCTTACCCATCAGATACTGGTCGAAATCACCCGCCTTCCTCCTCTCATGCGCACTCCACGCCTCCGCAAGCCACTCCGGATCGTGACGGCCCTCCGCAATGTTCTCCGTGTACGCGGCGCAGTCGTAGCGGAAGCTGTCGTCGTTCATCAACGACGCAAAGTTAGGTCGCGCGTCTTCCGTTCCAGCGTCAAGGATGTGGCCCTTGTCCGGGAAGAGAGCCAGGATTTCCGCCTTGTCATCTTGGTCCAGAGCCGACCATGCCATGGGGTTACATAGGATGCTCTGCTCATTCAGTTAGACGTTGAATTTTCTCGTAACTTCTCAAGAGGATGAAACCCCGGTGAAGCTGCATCTGGACAAGAAGGGGGAGGCTGGACAAACTCTCAAATTCGCCGAGGCTAGAGGCGACCCTGAGCACTTTAGCAAGCCTTCAATATCCCATTCAGCCTTCTTTGGCACTTTCGCTTTCTTTTTCGCTGGAGTGCTCCTCTTTGGCTGTTGCGGGATTGGTTTGGAGTCGTCATTGGATGGTGTTCCGAAGCGCTTGGGAGCAGTGACGTTGCGCCGCGGTCGCACCGGCGTGAATGGCGGCTCAAAATCATCAGATTTAAGCGAGGAGAGTGGTGATGAAGACGCGATTTCGGTCTTGGTGGGCTCTGGTTTTGTGTCGGGATCAGCCGACGCTGAATCTGCTGTCGACATTGTGTGGTTTTGGCTGGGATGAGGTTGTGATACTGCTAAGTCGAGTTGTCACCCAGGTGATATTGAGATGATTTGTGGAAGTTAAAGATGTCAACATGGCGTTAAATGTACATGTTTTATTTGATCTAAAGTCACTCGGTCCTGCTTCAATTATTTAACAGGACGCAATTGATTTTAAGAACTTTATGTTAAATCATTCTGGGAGATGTCTAGGCGATACTTTCTTAGCCCACGACAGCGAAATCCGGCTCTAGGGTAGCATATTATGCGTGTGTGCATGCTTGTAACCAGAAGGTTTGAAGCGAAGCATTCGTTGGTCTTGGAGGGTTCATTGAGGTTTAATTTCGGGCTAGCAACTAGACAAATTGATGATATATACTCGTATTAGAGTCTATTTTCTGACTACTTGTTTAACTGCATACTATATGCATCTCTAGAGTTTACTGCCGACACTCTCACATCCATGTCCAATATGGCGAGCAATATACTCAATACAGCCCATTGCAATCATTACCACACATTCACTTTAATCACTGCCACATTCCTAAGCCCGCAACTCAAGCAATAGTACAACATCCACAGTCTCACAACAAACAGTTCTAACTGGGTGTCATACACTATCACACCTCGATACCTCCAAAACCCATCTTTTTCGAGCTCCTAGTTAAGCACCTACTCATCCATTTTAACACCCACCCACTCGAGTCATTCCTAGATCAAATCCTATCCTCGGACCAAATCCTATCTGCCGGGTTCCGTTTCTCCAACATCGATACAAAGTGACTCTGCAAAATACATCCATCCATACATGCAGACATTATCCTTTGAATTTAGCCGGCAAACTCCAGGCCCCATCAACAATGATCGACCGTCATGCAGGGTTCAAGGAACTGCTAGCTGCCTTGTAGACCCTCATGTACCGAAGTTGAGCATGCACATCTTTACTGCCGTCTGCCGTCCTGCCGTGGTCTTTTCAACCCATCTAATAGATGCAAAATTTACCCCAAAACAGAGAGAAGAAGAAAGGAGACATAACTAAACACGTCATATACCCGCTGGAATTACCCCACCATTCATTCAACCATCAGAGACGGGAGCAATTGACAAAAGTTATCCCTCCAACGATACAATACTTGTACTGTAGCTCTCGCTTGGCTTCTCCTCTTCCTCTTGTCCATTCTCCACACAAACCCCATCTTGCCCCTCACTCGCGATGCCGCAGTCGCAGTCTGATATCACCCAGAGCAGCTCGGCTCAATCAAATCCGAAAAAAATAATAGTCTAGAGCTTGCATGGCTTGCACACCACTTTGTCCAAGCATTAGCTCTTTAGTGCCTTTTTGTCTGCCGGAGAAAGCTCATGATGCTTACCTTTGTAGCGTGAAATAAAATAAAGCTTCCCCAAACCTCCATGTACGCAGCGTCAAGATAGTTGAACCACATACAACATTGAGCGAAACACAATCATAGTAGCAAACTCGCTCAACCAATCTCAAAATGGCTCCCCTCACGCTTGGTTACAATGACAAGCATCCCTTTGCCCAAGTCCCCATTACAGATCGCGCCTCAGTCCAGGAGCTTCTCCGGACGCTGCTTGACCCTCTCGAGCCTTTCTTCTCACCCCAAAAGGCCCGCGTCAAGTGCCCTGGAGCTACGGCCGTCAGATTCGACCAGACCGCGTCCGAAGTAGAAGGCTTCTTCCGTCCAATCTGGGGTCTGGCGTGCCTCTTGGCCGGGGGTGGCCAGTATCGGGGCACTGACTGGTGGGTTCAGGGGATCAAGGCCGGCACTGACCCAGAAAGCCCCGAGTATTGGGGATATCCTCGTGATAATGACCAACGCATGGTTGAGATGTGCCCTTTTGGTAATTCATGTGACTGTTGATATTGGAAGTTGATTGCTGAAAATAACGGAAGCTGATTGCATCATCTTGTATAGGATTCGCGCTGGCCGTCGCACCAGAGTTATGGAACGGTCTTTCGGAAAAGGAGCGAGTCAATGTCGAGAATTGGCTTGGAAACTCTATCAATGAGAAAAAGTCTGATCAGTCCTTGCAAGAAATCATACTGTAAATATCCTTCACTCACTGACAAAGTCTCACAGCATGCCCAACACCAACTGGCTCTGGTTCCGCGTCTTCGCCAACCTAGGACTCAAACAAAACGGAGCCAAATACTCAGAGGAACGGCTCGAGAGCGACATCAAGCACCTCGATACCTTCTACCGAGGAGATGGCTGGTCCAACGACGGTCCTGAGGGCATTCATCGTTAGTCTACTCCTCTCCCACTTTGCTTTTCCCTTAGACTTCTCTTTCCCCTAATACTCACGCCTTTTGTTATTCCGCAGAAATGGATTATTATTCCTCCAGCTTCGCCATCCACTTCCTCCAGCTCCTCTACGCCAAGCTCGCCGCCAAGGCTGATCCGTCTCGTGCAAAGGAGTTCAAGCACCGCGCTGAGATCGCCGCCCTCGACCTCGTCCACTATCATGACGAGCTCGGCCGAGCCATCCCGTTTGGCCGTAGTCTAGTCTACCGCTTCGCCATGGTCGCCTTTTGGGGCGCCCTGGCCTACGCAGACGTCGAGCTGCCGGCTCCCCTAACGTGGGGCATGGTCAAGGGAATTGTCCTCCGCAATTTCAGGTGGTGGCAGACACAGGGTGACATCTGGACGTCGAGTGGGACGCTGTCTCTCGGGTTTTCGTACCCGAGCATGTATGTACGTGTGATGATCACGATGGCTACTCATGCAGGTTCCATATTGTTTCCGATGCTAGATCGCTGACCCTTATTTCACGTGAAACACTTGCAGATTACCGAGAATTACAATAGCCCTGGAAGTCCTGTGAGTAGCATTGATGCAACCCCCTATCTCGGCATCATCCAGAGAGGCATCGTACTAACTGTACGGGACAATGATCAGTATTGGTCATGTTTAGCTTTCATCTGCCTGGCCGTTCCAGAGCAACATCCATTCTGGACATCAGAGGAGGAGCCAATCAGCCCCCAGATCCCCAAAATCAAGGCAATTCGGCATCCAGGTCACATTACCAGGTGAGAGCAGCCTCATTTACCCACCAATGGGAAGGCTAGAAACGTTCTGCTGACCGTGCAATTCTAATCGTTGTTAAAGTTACCTGGGCGGACATTGTATGCTCCTCTCTTCGGGCCAAGCTTGCGGTTATCCAATGAAGGCCACCCACGCCAAATATGGAGGGTTCGCATACAGCAGCGCCTTTGGATACTCCGTGCCCTCCGGGCTCTTCTCCTTGGAGCAATATGCCTTGGCATCGCAGCTGGGGCTATCGGATGATGGCGGCGAATATTGGAAGACGAGGAGGCTCTCCGAGTATGCCGCTATTGAAGAGCGAGACGGCCAGCCCATCCTCGTTTCGGTCTGGAAGCCTTTTGCCGATGTCAAGATCAAGACATTATTGGTGCCCCCTGTTGGAAGCACGCCAAACTGGCATCTGCGGGTACATCACATCCAAGCTGGTCGAGAGGTCATGACCGCGGATGGCGCCTTTGCCATCCGCAACGTCAACTCCGAGAACGGAAGATACTTGGATCTATACGATGAATCAAAGGGCGAGGGAACAAGCCCCAAGATCATTGGCAACTATGATACCAACACACCGGCTGGCTGGAATACGGGGCTCAACGGTGCCTTTGCGGCGGCCCTGGACAGAGGAGCTGTTGGCATCAAGGCTCTAGAACCACACGGCCAACGACAGGCCATGCTTGTGAATGCTGATCCCAACACAAATCTCATGGAGAGTCGGACAACAATACCGACCTTGCAGCACAAGATCCCCCAGGGCCAAGGGGTGTGGTACGTTTCTGCAGTCTATGCCAAACCAGCGGGCACTGGCGTCCCCAAAGAGAGCTATCTAGATGGGTGGAAGAGTCCTCCCACGATCCCCAACTGGCTAGTCTTGGAGATGGCAGCAGATGGCGGGATGTAACAGTGTAGGCGACCGAGCTTGCCGCATGAGCTTGCCGCATGTGTTTGCGATCATCTCTTTGACCCAACGTTCTTCCCACTCTTTAGTGGCGGGGAGACGATGTCGGTCACAAGTCAACGAGGCTAAGGGATTTTGCCTAAAGAGAACATGGCAAATAGACGTAGAAATAAACTTACATGTACTATATTGTACCAGCAGCCTTATCCCACAAACCGTAGCCTGTAGCGCAAGCCACCAACGGAGAGGTGAGGTGAAGTACGCGTGTGTACGGTATGAATGTACATGTAACCTGCCGTACGCGAGTAATAGCGCTTCTGCGCAGATCGGAGCCGTCAAGCACGGAGCGATTGATGAATGAATTTCCATGAATCCCAGCAGTTCAAGTAGACTCCACCCGGGAGCAGCCCGCTTGACGGCATGCCTCTATTAGGCATTCGAGGCGAAGGACTGCTGCCGTCAACCTTCCCCACGAGTGGTCGTTTAGCTGACCAGGGTGCCTGGTTGGCTGGCACATGGTTGCAACATCAAAAGATGGATGCTCTGTGTCTGACATACCTACTCGTATGCCTGTACGAGCCCTGAGAGCTAGGATTCGTTGGACCGCCATGTCGTGGCCGAGACTCTCCTGTCCAGAGGGCTGTGGCGGCCAGCTAGCAGCAAAAAAAAATCCTCGAAACAAAGGGCCCCAATCCCAGCTGATGCTAACAATAGCGCATCTCGATGGCTTGGCGCCACAACTCAGAAATGCGGAGAGATCTGGAGAAGGCAAATAGTGCTATAACATATCGCTGCGGAGCAAAGCAGAGGGAAAAAAAGAAGAAGCCCAAAAGATGGATTCAATGTTCCGCCTCCACGAACCCCACCTCCTCGGCCCCACAAGCGGTTAAAAGAAAGGGGCCCCTGTATGCTTAAGTGCTTGAAGACGAAACGGGGAAACATGGCTGTGACTTGTGTGATTCTCAATACCTGTATCTGCCGAAATCCCGCGCCTCGATGTTGGCGGACTGGGGTGATAATCCGGGGGAGGGGATGCCACTTCCCCATGCCTTGCAAGACCATCGCACCGCTGGAGACTGGAATTTGAATTGTAGAGTAATCGTGGCCGTGTTGGGTCAGAGATGCCCTTTGCCCGTCATCACGAGATGTAAATCCATCGTTCTTGGCAGCCAGACATCCGCTCATTGGCGGGACTTGATTCTTCCGCAGGGGAGATTTTCCTCAATGCAGAGCCGAAGCCATAACCCCGGCCCGTGTCTGTGCACTAAGATAATCGGCGCTCCACGGCGGGTGAAGCAGCGCCTTAGCTGAAAGGCAAAACCTGGCCTCAAAGCTCTGGACATGTGCTAAAGATTGGTAGCCCATGTACGAAATCCAGGGCTTCTTTGTTGGTAGAGACGCTGCGACGTCGGTGGTGTTGCGTCGCGCAACTTGCCGTACTCCGTAGACTATCAGCTAAAATTGCAAATCTGCTGGCATCCCGTCCTGTCAACGGTGAAAAAAAGACGCGCCTCTTACCAGCGGATCGCTGGAACCGGTTGATCAGTACATTGGGTAGCCGAACAAGGAACATGGGCGAAAGCAAAAAGGGCCGACAAAAGGGCGCCCCAACCAAAAGAGTGACAGTCTGTCTCCTCATGCTTCCCCGGAGAGGCTGTGAACAATACGTCGTTCGTTGCAAACAACAGAGCTCTGTATAGGCCACGAATAATGACGAATGGTTCTTTGTGATGTCCATGTGCAAGAGGGTCGATTTGCTGATGATCGATGTTGTCGTCTCATGCCTGCTGTGAAGCCCCATGCAGCTTGCAGTTGAGCCACCCTCTACGGCTAATATCATGCATCTCAGTGTCGCCTGTCACAGGAATCCGTATTTCATCCCACATACATACGGATGCCATGAAGAACAGTACTGTATGATGTAGAACCAACCATCAGATCATCGTTGCTCTCCACCTGGTGCTTGTTAGCCAAGAGCTCCGAGGTGTCCACTCCCCCAGCCAGCTGGCTTCAAAGTCTGGGGAATTTTAGCCCGGTGGTTTCACTCGTCTGATTGTTCCGCGCATCTGGGGGGGCCGCTCTAGCTCGCTCCTTTCGCTTGCATTTGCACTTTGAGCATGTTCCTCTTGGGTGCGACAAGGGTCCTGCTCGACAGCCCAAGAAGCGGGTCGTCGTCTCAGCAAAATAGTACATATCAGCGTCGCAGGACCTCGTCCACCTCCGTTCTCTCTTCCCTTGTCGCTCTGTCCGTCTCCTTGATTAAGCCTCTCAGACTTGACTCAGGAGCCGTCCATTCAATTCGTTGCCCCAAGGCGAGACCGGATCCTCGAGTCTTGCATAGGGTAGAGCACTTCTTGTCATCACGAAGTGCTTGTTGCCTGTCACTCCACGCTCAAACATTGCCGACAACTGCCGGGGCGGCTCCATACACCAGCATAAGCCAGGTCGACTCTAATACGCCACCACCATGGGCGTAACCGCCAAGTTCCTGCGCGCCATCGTGCGCAACGATGCTATGCGCAGCGATCCTGACGAAATCTATGGATGGCGCGTCTTCACCCTTGTCTTCTCCGCCTGCTTCGGCGGCATGCTGTTCGGCTGGGACACGGGCTCCATCGGTGGCATCCTGACCATGCCCGACTTTCAGGAGAAGTTCAACTACGCTCACAGCTCGACCAAGGCAAAGTCCAACATGAACCAGAACATTGTCTCGACGCTGCAGGCAGGATGTTTCGCCGCGTGCTTCTTCACCAGCTGGATCACCGATCGATATGGCCGCCGAGCTGCCCTGATGGGCTCTGGATTCCTGACCATCATCGGCATCATCTTCCAGGCTGCATCTGCCGCCAAGGGCACGATTGCTGTCATGTATGTCGGTAGATTTATTGCTGGTCTGGGCATCGGAGCTGCATCTGCATTGACTCCGTTGTATGTCTCTGAGTGCGCTCCTCGTGCCATCCGAGGTGGTTTGACAGGTAAGAATATACAAGAAGCAAGAAGCAAGAAGCTTGGAGCTTGAGCTCTGCTCTCGCCTCGGCCTCAGGCATCGACCCCCCTCCCCCTCTGCCACCGCCTTATGGCAGTAAACAATAGGAACCCCATACTGATATTGGCCTTGCTGTATAGCCTTTTATCAATTGTTTAACGTCTTCGGCATCATGCTTGCTTTCTGGTACGTAAACAACCCCAACCCAGCCCAGTCCATTGTTGGCTTCTAGAACATAATCATCTTACACAACATCCACTCTTAGGGTTAACTACGGATGCTTGTTGCACGTCCCAGCCCCTGCAATCTACGTTGTCCCTTTGACCTTGCAAGCTCTGCCTGCCGTGTAAGTCAGCTACATGAGTCGTACCCAGGCCGTTTTCTAACTGCCGAGAAGCTTCTTGATGGTTGGCATGTTTCTTTCTCCTGAGAGGTACGTAATCTCCCCGGCGGTCTATCCTATCTGGATCGCATCGACATCAAGAGCAACTCCAGAGAAGCTAACTCATGATTCAGTCCTCGATGGTGCGCCAGAAGAGACGATTGGGACCGGGCCAATCAGATTCTCATCAAGCTTCGTGGGTAAGGCAAACTGAGACTCTGAGCCGTGTGTTGCAAGGAATATCTGTCTGACTTTGGGGGTTGTGTGCGTGTAGTCTTCCCGCCGACTCGGAGTACGTCCAAAATGAGATCCAGGAGATGGCCGATCAACTCGAACATGAGAGGCGCCTGACCGGAGACGCCACCTTCAAGACACTCCTCAGGGAAATGTGGACGATTCCTGGCAACCGAAAGCGTGCCATCATTTCCGTGCTCCTCATGATCTTCCAGCAAATGACTGGTGTCAACGCCATCGTAAGACTTGATCCTTGAAGCCCTGTAGTTCCTATTGGGGAACCGATGGAGCGGGATGTTGCATTGCAGGGAACATGCTGATCGCGAACGACACAGAACTATTATGCTCCCCAAATCTTCGCTAACCTCGGAATGACTGGCAATGACTCGTCTTTATTCGCCACTGGAATATACGGCGTTGTCAAGACGGCTGCCTGCGCAGTTTTCCTCGTCTTTGTGGCAGATTCGCTTGGCCGACGCTGGAGTCTGTTGTGGACAGCTGCCGCTCAAGGCATCTTCCTCTACATTGTTGGCATCTATGGAAGGGTCCAACCCCCTGTTGCCGGACAGCCTGTAAGTCCCAATCCTGCATGCGAAGGCTTCCTGCTTCCGATTCCGATGCCACTCTTCGGAATTGTTGGCTGATAATCATGTCTTCGCCCCCTTTCTAGGTCACCGCTTTTGGATATGTTGCCATTACTTGCATCTATCTCTGGGCTGGGTCGTTCCAGTTTGGCTGGGGTCCCGTCTGTTGGATTCTGGTCAGCGAGATCCCCACTGCTCGGCTGCGTGCCATGAACGTGGCCATTGGCGCAGCCACTCAATGGCTCTTCAACTTTGTTTGCGCTCGATGTAAGTAGCCGTCCAGCCTCCCGCCCCCTTGTTCCTGATCCCCGATTGGCGCACCATTATCCCAGAGATATGCGCGCAGGATTGGAGGATCAGGATTAGGATTAATATTCAGCATTTACTGACTCTCTCGACAGCCGTTCTAACTATGCAGACCACTATGGGCAAGGCAGGCTATGTAAGCGGGAGACCTCATCTTAAAACTCTAACACTGATGTACTGACTCGCGACTAGGGCATGTTCTTCATGTTTGGCAGCTTCTGCTTCATCATGGGCATCTTCGTGTGGTTCTTCGTGCCCGAGACCAAGGGTCTTAGTCTGGAGAGAATGGACGAGCTGTTTGGCGTCACCGATCTGGTCAAGAAGATCGATGCTGAGCCCGAGGCCGGCCAGGCGGACAGCATTCGGGAGGAAGTCGAGATCAAGTCGTGAAGAATTCTCATGCTCTGTTTTAATGTGGCGCGCTTGACGCTCGGTTGTACGGACAGATGGAACGCCGGGTGGATGTAGGTAGCGCATTTGAATGATTCTTGTGTTGTCTTGGTTTCCCAGTTAGTGCATTGTCATCAGACGCTTATTTCTTAATCTGTTGCTCTTTGTCCCGTTTTGATGATTTGATGTGAGGCGTGGCTTGCTTGGGGAGGGTCCGGGGGAGCCAATCATCCATGCACATTCTTTCGTATGCGTTCCGAGTTTAGTGCGAGCATGGCATGGGCGGCGTGCCGAAGGAAGCGAAACGCGCGGATCCGGCCCTACAGAGTCACATCTGGTCATGATCAACTAATGGTTGGCTAAGAGCAGGATGCCACGATTTTGTCGCCACGATGCGCTAAAAGCCGCACTTGGGGCCTTAGCAGCCCTGCGAAACCTGCCTCATTCGCTGCAAACTTGCATAAATGATAACGAATCGTCAGCTTCTTGACTCGAGAGATTGCTTGTCCAAGGCGAAGCAAAAGAAGCGCATCTTGCCTCCGAAGTGAGTGCGAGTCAGTCAGCTGAACATTTTTAGTGACGCCTGCAACGCTTTAGCGGCGTCCCCAGCAACATGGTAAGGGCGGGGGGGCCCAGTTGTATTTACGAGTACAGTAGGGCCTGATCCCCCGGTGACAGCAATTTGGGCCAATCACGGGCTGCAGACGGCATTTTGGACGAGTGAGAATAGAGCAACTGCAGGGCTGGGCAATTCGGACTGCAGCAAGCGGCCGGAGAGACGCCTTAAGCTGATACTGTAGGTACCACCTAGTCCATGGCTGTAACAGGTATGTACCTCTTATGGAATGGAAGAGGAGAGTCGGGAGGGTGAGATTCGATGCACCTGCAGCTGCATAGAGTGCATATTGTTGCATTGCACCAGTACGAGAGTAGCTGGGAGCTGGACCTGTACCCGGACCCGGAGCAGATCGGTGATTAGCTTCAAGCAACTGATTCATATCGATTGCAATCGATCAATCAAACTTTGCAGCACCGTACCCGGACCGGAAGCCCTGGGCACTGTACAGGATCGTGCTCGTACACAGCAACGTGAGTTATCGTGAGTGGCAAACCCATCCCGGGAGGCACCGCGTGATTCCGCCATGATAATTACCACATCCGGACTGTCGATGCAAGGCTGACAAAAATCCAACCAACCTGGTCCGCTCCCCTAGCAGGAGCTGACCCAGACTAGTGGCTTAGACGTTTCGTTTGAGCGGTGCTCCGTCTTTGACTTTGGCCCCCCTGCAATGACAACTCAACACCAAAACTCGGCAGTTGTGTTTTGTCTTCTAGCAGTCGTCCACAATCACCACCATCAGCTGCCTCCGAGTCAGTTTTCAGACGACAGCAACCGCCGTCATTGTTCTATCA